>NC_061116.1:100107933-100376564 GCF_002878395.1 Capsicum annuum | reverse complement strand
CTACCAAAATAGTGAATAAATTTTACAGTGATGTTTATGTGAAAACACCCGACTTAAAGAGGTGTAAAAAACCACGATCTATACCTCTACAAGATTTAACCCCAACTCCATTAAAATAATTGAGCCTCAACAAACAACAAATTACAAGACTCATGTACACTAGGAATTAAACTCTAACTCCTATTTCTGCAAAACACAAACCTTCCCAAGGTGAGTGTTCCCAAGTCTTCGAGTTCCTCAACTTGAAGACAAAGCTCCTAACACACTTTATACTTCACTGAGATTCGACAACATTGCAACTCAAAAACTAACCTAATACATAAAGTCTAAGACTCCTTAACTCTACGTAGTAGGAACAAGGTTCAACTTCAACTGCCTCAAGCTTTGGAACTTCTCAGATAATTTGTTGATGCGTTGCTATCCTTTTGAGTGCATGAGTAACGAAATGCATTACTCCCCCGATATATAACAACTCTCGAAAGATTCCTTCAAAGTTATTAGTCTTCTATCTTGTCTTGAATTCTTCAACTCAATCAAAGTTTATTGTTTATTCAAAGTCCTCTTTCAACTCAAACTCCTTACTCGAGTGAAAATATACCTTTAGCTTATCTTCTAGTGTTTTACTCAATCACCACTTCTTCTTTCACACGTGATTCATTATTATGATTTTATCAAGTCCTGATCTTAAGCATTCTTATCTTGTATTCATTTTCCAGTAACAACCTCGTGCTATTTTGACTCTGCACTTCATTTTAGTGGATCACTTCATCTAACATATTTCACTTGTCATGTCAGTCACTAAAACCATCCCAACAAATCCCCCCTTTTTGGTGATGACAGATTTCTGCCATCGTGCAACTGGTGACTTTTTCTATAGGCACTAAGTCATGAACTTTTAAATAAGAAATAGGTTAGATATGAGTTATAAAAATTGCATACCCCAAGACTTTTCCTTTTGGCATCATCGAAAAGCAACCAACCCCAAAAGCAGTAAGTGCAGTGTTACTCAATTTATGGCTACTGGGGATATCACCAAGACAATATAAACAAAATAAGAAAGAAATATAGTAGTTAAGATATTAAAAGATTAAGCACAGGAAAAAGGAGATTGTATTGTAATAGCATGAAAAGATGTACAATCAAACACCCAAAAATAAAGCATAAAAAAATTTAGGCATTGGAGACAAGAGAAATACTAAATAGATAAAATCCTAGGGCTCTAGAGAGCAAGACTGAAGGGGTAGATGGAACAGGTCAGATCAGCTTAGTGAGTTTGCAAATGATTTTTGTATTCTCAACCCTTTCCCTGGAAAGATCAGCTTCTAGTGCCTGGATCCAAGCTTGAAGTCCTTCTCGTTCAATAGCATAGATGGCCCTGACTTCTTCCAACTCAGCCAGAGTATCAGCCAACTCATTCATCAATTGTTGCATTGGTGTGTCTACCTGTCTCATGGAAACAGGTAGAGTAACATGGTTCTGTCTCCAAGAATGTCCTTTGTAGTTTGGAGAAACCAAACTTGAACATGCACATCAAAATCCTCAAAGAAGGGTGCCAACCAAAATCCATAAGCCAGTGCATGTGCCTTCTTGTCATCCTTCAGGAGGATCCTCTGCATATGCTTTATGATGAGGCTTGGAAGATTAATTTTCACCTTTGTATCAATTAACTCCATTATAGTCAAATCAAGATTGTCATCCTTAGTTCTTCTCTGCTTTCAAGGTATTATAATCTTGTAAACTACATCAAAGTAGAGCTGATGGAGAAGAGATATCTCCTTCTTAAGAACAGGTCTATGTTGGACCAGATTAGGATTTCCTAAAAATTTTCTAGTGATGGCTAGAGAAGATGCTAAGTTATATAAAGGAGGCCAACCAAATTTCATCTGGTGATCCCACCCCCTTAGAGGAATGTCAAGAATAAGGGCCACATCCTAGCAGCCAAATGTATAGAAACACCACGAACAGTTATAGTGAAAAGGTTTTCGTTCACAGAACCATTTGTATAGAACTCATATACTTCTGTGCAGCCAAATTGCGCCGTGTTTCTCCTTGAAGAAATAAGGAGGACCAACCTTGAAATTGAAGTCTATTTAAGAAAATACCCATTTCAGAACCCTTATAACCAGTGATAACCCGACCATGAATGAATTGTCGCTTCTAAAAGTGCAATACATATTACAAATATATATCTACAGTTTTAGAGGAGTGGATATCAATGTGATATGGAATATCAAGTTCAATATTTGGATATGAAGGTTTGGTATGCTCAGTAGCTTTAGAATTAGCGGAAGGAATAGGTTGTGCAACCTGTTTCTTGGATGTGGTTTTTGAAGCAACCTTAGAAGTGGAAGTACACTGAGTATGCTTTTTGGGAGTAGGTTTTCTTAAGGAAGAAGAAGGAGCAACAGATCTGGGAGGCTTATATGCAGATGGCTTAGGGATGGAGTATTTATAAGTATTTTTTTTGCGAATGGTTTTAATAAGGAGATCAAAATCAGAGGGAAGAGTCACAGGGCGTCACAAAGAAGTTCTCTTCTTTTTACTTGATTGAAGATCAGATTCAAGCGAAGATTTTTCTTTCCTCTTACAATTTCGTGTATGAGGAGTGTGAACAAGGGTAGGGTTAGAGGAAGCGTCAACTTGTTCATCATTAGGAATAGGGATATGATCCCTTGATGCTTTGACTAAATAAGAACGACGCCTTTTAGGAGCTGCTTTTGGAATAGATTTTGGAATGAAAAAGAAAAAAGTTTCAGTTTTTGGTGAAAGTATTTGTAGTGGAGCAATGTTTTGGATAATTTCTGAGGAGTAAAACTTGTCATAAGATAAATCTTGTGAAAAAGGATTAAACATGGATTTGAAGTCATACCAGGCAATAAAATCAGGCAACTTAATTGGAATGGAGGGGGAAATTTTTTAATATGGGGCAAAGTCAGGGTCAATAATGAGGCCGGTGCTAGAAGAGAAGGATATGATGGAGTCATCTTTAGAAGGAGATGAGGATTTTTAAGAAGCCATTATTATGAATACCGAGCTTTCCAAGTATGGAACAGGTAAGGGCAGTGGTTTTAGAAGGAGATAAATAATTTTGGAGAATGAACGTATGGAGTTTTATAGCGTAAGGAATAAATTAAATTTTAAAAGGGAAAAAAGAATATGAAGCGTGCAGATGTAAGTAGGTGTATCAAGTGTATTTAAGGGGAAAGGAGATGTGACCCTTGGGAAAGGCGGCAACAACTTTTTCATGGAAGAGAGGCGTTTAATTTTGGTGGTTACAAGTCTCCCTGCTTTGAAAGAAACTACAATGCTTAGATGTTCCTTAATACTTACTTAAAAAGTGACTGAAACAAACCATACCTTGCCATTTTCATGAGCTCCAATGCCTTAGCTTTCTCTGATTTTGTATGACTAAAAACATGACTTAATTAAATTTATTTACATACTAGAATTGGCACACACAACTAAATATGAAAGACTGAAAAGAGTAGCTAATATTTCACGAATAGGTTAATTTTTCTAGTCAATCATAGAGCGTAGGTTATGCAATCTTAATTATCCCCAATTCTAACCAATTTTTCTCAAAGTGTTCTCTACTCAGTGCCTCAGTGAAAAAATTAGTTATTTGGTCCTCAGTAGAACAAAACATGATGGATATAGGACCCTTTTTAATATTATCTCTAAGAAAATAGTGACTAATAGCTATATGTTTAGTTCTTTTATGTTGCATAGGATTCTTTGCAATATTGATTACACTTGTATTATCACAAAAGATAGGAACACATCCCATATCCATACCAATATCCATGAGTTGTTGTTTGATCTACAACAATTGAGTACAACAAGAACCACCGGCAACATACTCAACTTCAGCAGTAGACAAGGCTACTTAGTTTTGTTTCTTAGTGGGCCAGGTAATTAGACATGATTCAAGGAAATGCGCCATACCTGTAGTGCTTTTCCTATCCACTAAATAACTTGTATAATTAGCACCAGAGTAACCTACCAACTTAAAATTACTCCCTTTAGGGTACCACTAGTCTCAAGCCATTGATTCTCATGAAGTATTTCGATATTCTTTTGCTAACACTAATTTTACCAATACAATTATCAACAACTTGCTTTGGTGTTATTGATGAATCAATTTCATGCTTTTTTATTCCCCCTGTCAATATGCCCTCAATCTGAATAACAGTTGGACCAGGTGGTACAATCTGTTCTTGTGCATGCTCATCAGTTTTACTGTCACCGTTTTGCCTTGTCTGCTTCTTACATTATTCCATAAAGATTCATACAAATCAGATCTAAGCACTATATAGTACTTATCTGATTATTTTATTTTGAAGGAGGATCCCCCTTGCTTCCCTTTTACACTAACACTACAAATTTGAAACAAACTTTTGTTTTAGTTCTCTCAATCTTTGTATTTCACCCTAAATAAAATCCACCCCCTTTTTACATATGGAAAGAGAAAGAAACTTTATTTTCTTCCAGTCTTATGCCTTGAGCAAGCTATAACCACTTACTAATTTTGCTTGACTCCTTCACCCTTTCCTGCAAAACAAATCAGGGGTTAACTTTTTGACCCGACCCGACCTCTGGGCCTTGTCGTAATGGGCATCCCAAGTTCAACTAAGATCGGGGACCACCTTCTGTTACCCAATCCAACCACCAATATCATCTTAAGTAGGCTGAATTTCAACCATATAACATAATAGCATTATTGTTCCCATTATGATCTGGGATAGGGTCACAACTGGGTCCAACCCAATCGAGTTAAATCGTACCACACCAACTACCCAACCATACCAAATCAAACCACAGTCCATAACAAAAGGGAATACCAAAACATAATATGAAAGTCAATCCTAAAATGTAAGATAATGGAACAGTGAAACATCGTGTCCAATGATACCAACCCCCAGATTATTCCTATGACAAGGACAACACCAATATCGATCCCGCCCATACCAACTCCCACAAGTACCACAAGGCCTCTATCCAAAAGAGTAAACAAGTTCGGTTTGGGACATGCCCCCAACTATGGCCAAAACCAAAATCCAAATTAAAGAAACCATATCTAAATTAATCTATAACATGAAATGATGCCTTCCGAAAGGATGGAAGCCTACAACTTCAGTCCAAATGTTGATACCTAATCCGCGTACTAAATAGAAGGAGTAGAATGGCCGATTCCTGCATAGCATGGGTATACAGTCGCCAGTAGATGGGGTTAGAGAGTGAATGCTAGCATGAATCTCAGGATAAGGATAAACTAATACCAGTTATAAAACCAACTAAAAACTTCTATAATGCATATAACCATACATATATAAGTGCCAGGAAAGGGAATTAGGTTTAGCATGCATTTAAAATATTTATACCTAGTCTGTGTAGCTTTGCCGTCCTAACCACCCACGGGCCATATGAGTTCAGTTCCCCCTGCTGAAAGGGCCCAGCGCATGTAACCACATGACCAGGGAATATCCCATAGGATGACTAGTACATCCCCCAATATAAAATTTGACACACGCATAGGGTCATCAAGACCCCTCATATAAGCAACTATGAGTTTTCAGTTTTGGTCCCCTCTCCCTCCCACCACCTTCCACGGGTTAGATACACACCCCGCTATTAATGCCCAATTAAAACTTTTTTCCAAATAGCCAAACCATTATCCATTTATTTACCAAGGCCAATATTGATGGTATCGTCATACCATCCTTTACTTACAAGTAATATCTATAGACAAACCATTTAGGTTAAGTGGACCTTAGGTGTCCTTCCAGTTACCATATTACATCTACTTGAGAGACTTCCATATTCTCCACAAACATAACCATTTAGCCTTTAGCCTTTTCAAACCATTTAAACCATGCATAAATCCTTTATCCAGTTTAAAACATGCAGGAGTTCCATTAAAAGAAGTCAATGCAATGAGCATATCTTTACAAACATTTTATCAAACACCTTGGGGGCAAAATATAACCAAAACCAATTCCAAAGACCATTAAACCATTACCATGTAATCCGATTGTCCAAATCCACCATTGATGCATATAATAATATAAGTAAAATAATAGGAAACCATAACCAAGCAATCAATATCAAAACCCCCAAATAATAATTGAAAACCATAATCATGAAATAGTAAAACTATGAAATCAATAATATAAACCATGTATTTTGTTGAAATTACAATAAGGGAGGATAATATGCCTTATACCAAAGAATTGATGTAAGGAAATCACCAAGACAAGCCCTAAGCAATCCGTAAGATGAACCCTAGCCTTCTTGCCCTAAAAGCTTTAGAGAGAACTATGGAGTATTTTGGAATAGTTTCTAAGTATTAATGAATAGAATAATAAGGTAAATAACTTCCTAAGTATATTAGATGTCGTGCATCCTAGTTAGGGTAAGTAGGGAAATATCCAGAATACCCTTACTTAAATTCCTTAAAAACCTATCACAGGGATACAACTGACCCATACGAGTCATACCCTCCTATTCAATCAGTATCCACCACTCGTATCCAAGCCTCAAACCTCAGATCAAACACTGTCCAGTATACAACTCATCTAACCAAGTCGTAACCATAACATACGTTTCGTACACATAACCTGTATCCCTGGCATAATAAAATACCAGGAGGATCAAACACTTCCCATCATGCGAGTTCTTGATATGCTCATACCAAGCCCTATGACTCATACCCTTAAGTCGTACCCATTACAGTAACCAAAACCATCCCACCAAATAACACTAGTCAACATACAATAGGACCATACAACTCGTACCCCATCATACGACTCATACCTATGAGTAGTATTGGGTTCGGAGAACGGAATTCCATAAAATTTTGGATGTTTCAGTATCCCCCTCTAGGAACATTGTGCCCCGAATAATGAACAAGGTAGGGGTAACCACACACAGTGTCATTTGCATTATCAAACATCCCTTTAACAAAGTTTGAAAACAAAGAGGCAAAGATGTTCACCTTTCTTTAAAAAACTCAGAACATAAAGATGTGTTCAAGACACATACCTTCTGCACGAATCCCAAGAGCAAAAAATAAATGTGGATACTTGGACTTCATGTCCTCTTCCACTTCCCAAGTAGCTTCTTCCACCTTATGGTTTTTTCATTGAACCTTAATCGAAGCCACATCCTTGGTCCACAATCGAGGAAATTGCCTATCTAATATCTCAACCGAGACCTCTTTATAAGATACAGAATTCGAAAGACCTAATCCTTCTAAAGGAACAATAGAAGAAGGATCACCAATGCTCTTTCTCAACATAGAAATATGAAAAACCGAATGAACCAATCTTAATCTAGATGGAAACTCAAACTCATAAGCAATATTTCCCGCCTTCCGCAAAATCTTATAAGTACTAACATACTGAGGACTGAGTTTTCCCTTTTTGACAAAACAAACCTCTCCCTTCATAGGAGACACCTTAAAGAATACCAGTCCTCGACCTCAAACTCCAAGTCTCTATGCCTAACATTCGTATAAGACTTTTGGAAACTTTGGGCAGCTTTAAGCCTATCTTGAATTACATTGACCTTATTCATCTCTTGATAAACTAAATATGGGACAAACATGTCCTCCTCCCTAAGCTCAAACCAACCAACAGGAGCTCTACACCTCCTACCATACAACGTCTCAAAATGAGCCATACTAATACTTAAATAATAGCTATTGTTGTATGCAAACTCCACCAAAGGTAGATGCTCAACCCTATTGCCACCATAGTCAATCACACAGGCCCAAAACATATCCTCTAATGTCTAAATAGTTCTCTTCCCTTGCCTATCCAACTGCGGATGAAAAACATTACTTAGACTAACCTGTCCCCAACTCTTTCTGGAAAGACCAGCAGAAATAAGATGCAAACTGTGTACCATTATAAAAAATAATCAAAACAGGCACTCCATGCAGCTTCATAATCTCATAAAGATACAACCTCGTATAATTTCCATCGAAAAGGTAGTCCGCACTAGTAAGAAATGCGCAGACTTGGTCATCCTATCCATGATGACCCAAATTGAATCATACTAATTTCAAGACCGAGGAATACCGATAACGAAGTCCATATTGATCACTTCCCACATCCATTCGGCAAATTAAATTTCTTGATACAACTCTCCTAGCTTCATGTGCTTAACCTTAATCTGTTGATACATCATACACTTGGCCACATAATCAGCCGCATTCCTTTTCATGCCATTCAACCAGTAGATCTCTTAAAGATCATGATACATAGTAGTTGAGCTAGAATAAATAACATAATGTGACTCATGCATCTCAGCCAAAACATTTTCCATAACCCGTCAACATCAGTAACACACAACCTTCTTTGGTACCACAAAGTACCATCACCACTAATCTCAAACATCACTACCTTTTAGCCACCAACATCACCCTTGATTCTCATTAAGACAGGATCCATCACTTACTTCTCCTTAATCTCCGCACAAAGAGATGATTGAACCACTTCTTGCACCATCACACTACCATTCTTAGAGTCTAAGAGACGAACTCCAAGATTAGCCAAATGGTGAATATGCTTTCCAATTCCCACTTGCCTTCCTCTACATGAGCCAAACTCCCTATGGATAACCTGCTAAGAGCATCAGTAACCACATTAGCCTTACTTGGGTAGTAGTGAAGAGTTATATCATAATCCTTGAGAAACTCAAGCCACCTCCTCTTCCTGAGGTTAAGTTCCTTCTTAGTGAATACGTACTAAAGAATCTTGTGATCAGAAAAGATATCCATGTGAACACCATACAAATAATGCTACCATATTTTTAAAGCAAACACAACCACAAACAACTCCAAATCATGAGTAGGATAATTTCTCTAATGTACCTTTAATTGCCAGGAATCATAGGTAATTACCTTCCCATGTACAGCAAAACACAATAGAGCCCTACCCGAGATGCATTATACTAAACCACAAACCCATCATTGCCTTCCAGCAAAGTTAGGATTGGAGCCAAAGTCAACATATCCTTCAACTTCTCAAAGCTCTCTTCACAAGCATCTGACTAAAAAATCTTAACCTTTTTCTGAGTCAACTTAGTCAAAGGAACAACTATTGAAAAAAAAGTTTTCCATAAACTACCTATAATAACCAGCTAAACCCAAGAAGCTCTAAATATCAGATGGATTCGTGGGCTTAGGCCACTATTCACCATAAAAACCTTCTGCAGATATTCCATGATCCCTTCACTAAAAATAATATGGCCCAAGAAAGTCACATCGTTCAACCAAAACTCACACTTACCTTCAGCTGCTTGGAAGCATAGGCAATCACCTTTCCATGCTACATCAAAACACAACCAATACCTACTCGAGATGCATTTCAATAAACCACAAACCCATCATTGCCTTCTGGCAAAGATAGAATTAGAGCTGAAGTTAACTTATCCTTCAACTTCTCGAAATTTCCTTCACAAGTATCAGACCAAAAAAACTTAACCTTTTTTTGAGTCAACTTAGTTAAAGAAGAAGCTATCGATAAAATACTTTCCACAAACCACCTATAATACCAGGCTAAACCCAAGAAGCTTCGAATATCAAATGAAGTCATGGGTCTAGGCCACCTATTCACCATAGCAACCTTCTATGGATCCACCATGATCTCTTTACTAGAAATAATATGACCCAAAAAAGTCACAACGTTCATCTAAACTCACACTTTAAGAACTTGGCATACAACTGTTATTCCATTAAGGTCTGCAACACCAAACAGAGGTGATTAGCATAATCCACCTCACTCTTTGAATAAACTAGAGTTTTATGAATAAACACAATGACAAAGATATTTAACTACTAGCTAAACACTCAGTTCATTAAGTCCATAAATGCCAGCGAAGCATTAGTAAACCCAAATGACATCACCAAGAACTTACAATATCCATACCGAGTATAAAAAGCCATCTTAGGGATATTTACCTCCCTAATCTTAAGATGATGGTACCCAGACCAAAGATCTATCTTAGAGAAGAACTTGGCACCCTGTAACTGATCAAACAAGTCATCTATCCAAGGATAAGGATGTTTGTTCTTGACCTTCAGCTTGTCAAATGCCTGTAGTCAATGCTCATCCAAAGAGAAACATCCTTCTTGCGCTCAAACAACACCGGTGCACCCAATAGAGAAACACTAGGATGAATAAACCCCTTATCCAGAATATCCTTAAGTTTCTCCTTGAGTTTCCTCAACTCAGCTGGAGCTATTTTATATGGAAGAATAGAAATTGGATGAGTGTTTGGAAGCAAATCAATACCAAACTCTATTTCCTTATTTAGAGGAACACCAGGAAGATCATTCGGAAAGACTTCTAGAAACTCATTAACCATAGGGATCGAAAACAAAAACGAACCTTTTGAGTTAGAATATTTAACCTGGACCAAGTGATAAAGACAACCCTTAGATATTAACCTCTAAGCTCTAAGATAAGAAATAAACCTCCCCCTAAGAGCTAAGGAACTACCTTCCCATTTTATAATTGGTTCACTAGCAAAGTTAAAGATAACTCTATGGGTCTGACAATCCACAGACACATAACAAGAATGAAACTAATCCATTCGTAGAATTATATCAAAATCTACCATATACAACTCAAATAGATCCGCCAAGGTCTGCTTGCTACAAACAGATACCACTCACCCCGTATAGACTCTCTTAGCAGTAACTGAGTCTCCTACTAGGTAGAAATAGAAAAAGAATCAGAGATAACTTTAGGATTGAAACCCAAAAAAACAGCCACATAAAGAGTCACATAATAAAGAATGGACCCCAGACCAAGCAAATAGTATACGTCATGAAAGAAAAGCTGTAACGTACTAGTAACGACATTAGGTGATGCCTTAGATTCCTATCAGCATGATAAAGCATACAACCTGTTTCGACCAATACTAGAACTAAGAGCAGTAACAGAAGTAAATTCCACCCCACCAGGTGTAGGAGCAGAAGATAAAGCCACAGGAATCTTATTCGCCTCTGTAGTAACCTTATTAATCGGGCAATCCTTGAACCGATGGCCTATCTAGCCATACTTGAACCATTTGTACCTTCTTTCCTCATAATAGCCCCAATGAGGATAACTCTAAAATCAAAAGGAGGACACAAAGAAACTGACTGACCTTCGCTCAACTGAGATTGGGAAACTTGTGCTCGAGATTTGTCACCATCTTGATGACGCCTATCTCCCACCTGATATGGATCACTCATAGAAAAGGAGCCAGAACTCTCCTACTTCTTTTCTGCCACTTGCCACAATCTCTACCACCCTGAGACTAAGCACCTCCTTAATAAAAAAACCTACTCCTCTTTCCCTGCCTATCCCCAAACTCCACCTACTTTCTGTTCTTATTCTCAACCTGCTGCATATGAATAGTCAACCTTAAGATATTCATATCTTTAATCAATAAGGTAGTCTTGCCCTCCAGAATCAAATCTCTCTTTAACTCATAAGAGAACTTCTTCATTCTCGACCTTATATCAACTACCAAATAAGGAGCATACCTTGATAACTGATGAAACTTCAAAGCATTATACTTTCTTGACATCCTCTGCTGCCTGAGGTCCATAAACTCCTCTATATCAGCTTCCCTATACTCTTAAAGAAAGAATCGATCTAAGAATATATTATAAAAGGTCTCCCATAACCCTTCCTCTTCCATATCATCTTTATTCCGATCCCACTCCTCATACCACTGATATGCAATATCCTTGAGATGATAAGTTATAAAGTTATCCCCCTCCATATTAGTAGCTTGCATCACCAAAAAGATTATTTCTATTTCATCTAAGAAGCCCTATAGATCCTCCTCCACCTTCACTCCAGTAAAAGTTAGAGGACCTATCTTCATAAATTGACTAACCCTTATGGCCTCAGCAGACAAAGGACCAGCTGCACCCCACTCAGCCTAAACATCAACCAATTGGGAAATAATATAGATATACTAATGAAATTTTATGTTCGTCACGTTGTCCTAAGGGACTTGAGGAGAACTATCCAGAATAGGAGAAACTGTAATAGGATCATGAGATCAAATATATACTCCAGACATAGGACGTACCCTTTCAGTATTAGCCTCAGATGGGATGGAAGAATTTTCTTATTTTCTTGATCTAAGAGGCATGATCTAAAATACAAACAAAGAAGGATTAGAGGAGATTCCAGGATTGAGAACTCAAGCTTGAAGATAGAATAAAAGTGAAACATTCCTAAAGGTCTTCTAGCCTCTCTCTTATGAGTGTGGCGCACTTTACACCCCTAAAAGAGACTCTACTCAAAACAGCTTTGTGGACTTCCTATTTGACCATGAACCTACACTTTGATACCAACTTGACATGACCCGACCCATAGGCCTTGTCAAAATAGAAATCTCAAGTCCAACCAGGATCAGGGACCGCCTCCTGTTACCCAACCCAACCACCTATATATAGCCTTAGGTGGGATGAATTTTGAAAATATAACAAAAGAGCGTTATTATTTCTATTATGACTCTGGGATAGGGTCACAACCGTGACCAACCCAACTGAGTCCAATCCTACCACACCAACCGGCCAACCATACTAAGATAAACCATATACCATAAACCAAAAGGGAATACCAAAACATAATATGAAAATCAATCCCAAAATGCAATATGATGGAATAGTGAGAAATCATGTCTGATAATTGTACCCTCCCAGATTATTTCTATGCCAAGACTGGCACCAATATCGATCCCGCACACAACAACTACTAGAAGTACCATAAAGCCTCTATCCAAAAGAGTAAACAAATCTTGTTGGGACATGCCCCTAACCATGGACAATACCAATATCCAAATTAAAGAAAATGTATCTAAAGAAATCCATAACATGAAATAATGCCTTCCGAAAGGATGGAAGCTCACCACTTTAGTCCAAATGCTAATACTGAATATGTGTGCTAAATAAGAGGAGTAGAATAGCCGATTCCTACATAGCGTGGGTATGAAACCACTAGTAGATAGGGTTAATGAGTGTCTACTAGCATGAATCTCAGGATAAGGATAAAATAATGCCAGCTAAAAACCAAGTAAAACCATCCATAATGCATACAACCATATATTTATAAGTTCCAAGAAAGGGAATCGAGTTTAGAATACATTTAAAACCTTTATACCTAGGCTATTTAGCTTTTCCATCCTAACCACCCACCAACCATATCGGTTTATCTCCCCCCTACTAAAAGGGCCCCAATGCATGTAGCCACACGATAAAGAAATATCCTATTGGATGACTAGTACATCCCCTAATATTTAATATGGCATACACATATAGTTATTAATACCCCTCATATCAGCAACTATGAGTTTCTGGTTATGGTCCTTCCCCCCGGCACCTTTCATAGATTAGCTACATTCCCCGTCATTAATGCCCAATGAAAAATAGTTTCCAAATAATCAAACCATTATCTATTTATTTACCAAGGCCAATATTGGTGGTATTATCATACCACCCCATACTTGCAAGTACTATCCATAACCAAACTATTTAGGTTAAGGGGGCCTGAGGTGTTCTTCTAATTACCATATTAAATCCACTTGGGAGACTTCCATGTTCTCTAGAAGTATAACCATTTAACCTTTAGCCCTTTCAAACTATTTAAATCATGCATAAATTCTTTATCTAGTTTAAAACATGTAAGAGTTCCATTAAAAGAAGTAAATGAAATAAACATATCTTTATAAGCATTTTATCAAACATCTTAGGGGCATAATACAACCAAAACTAATTCCAAAGAACATTAAACCATTACCATGTAATCCAATTTTCCAAATCCACCATTGATGCACAAAAAAACATAAGTAAAACCATAATCAAGCATTCAATATTTAAACCCCCAAATAATAGTTGAAAACCATAATCATGAAATAGTAAAACCATGAAATCAATCATATAAACCATGCCTTTAGTTGAAATTACAATAAGGAAAGAGAATCATGCCTTATACCAATGAATTTATGAAAGGAAATCACCAAGACAAGCCCTAAGCAATCCATAAGATAAAACCCTAGCTTTCTTGTTGCAAAAGCTCTAGAGAGAATTATGAAGTGTTTTGGAATATTTTATTAAGTGTTAATGAATAGAATAATAGGGTAAATAACCTCCTAAGGGGTCATTTAGCGTGAGGTATAAGAGATAAGTAGTCCCGAGATAAAATAAAGGATTATTTTATCCCATGTTTGGTTGGAGACATTAGTTATTATCGAGATATCTTATCCCACCATTTACACCATTGTGATGTGATAAGTTATACCATATGCATGGTGGGATAAGTTATCCCGATTAATCTTGGGATAACTAATCCCTGGATTAATTATCTTAGGATAACTATTTCCCAACCAAATGAATGCTAAGTGTATTAGAAGTCGTGGATCCTAGTTAGGTTTAGTAGGATATTGTCCAGAATACCCCACTTAAATCCCTTAAAAACATATCATAGGGATACGACTGACCCATATGAGTTGTACCCTCCTATATGACCGATATCCACCACTCGTATCCAAGCCTCAACCCATAGATTAAAACTGTACAGTATACGACTAATCCAACCAAGTCATAACCATAACATATGATCCATACCCATAACTCATATCCATAGCAGAATAAAATACTAGGAGGATTAATGCTGCCCTTCATACGACTGGTACAAAGCCCTACAAATAATACCCCTAAGTTGTACCCATTCTAGTGACCAAAACTGTCCTACCATATAACACTGGTTAGCATTCGATTAGGCCATACCACTCGTACCCTAGTATACGACTCATACTCATAGGTCGTATTAGGTCTGGAGAATAGAATTCCAGGAAATATTTTAAGGGTCAAAAGCTAGGATATTTTACTTTAAGAACACAGACAAGCTTGGGTCCTTTCTTATGATAAAAAAAATGAATCAGATTTTTTTTCCCCAATGAGGCAACAGGTTATGTGACCTATTTCTCTGACTGGTTTTGTTATTTATTTTATGTTTCTGAGATCTCATGGAATCTAATTTCTTTGACATAGTGGAACTTCTGTATTTGCTTTTATCATCAATTTGACATTCAGTAGTGGACGTCCAACACTTCTACAAATATAGCACAAATCATTAGTGACAGTGTGACCATTGTAAAATCCTAATCCAACCTTTTCATTGTGAGTCCTTTCACCCAATTGATGAATTATATTTTAGGAGTTTTTACATCTATTTGCCCTTTCAAGATCAAGTTTCAACCTAGAATTTTCTTGGCTTAACCTATCTACCTTTACCTTTTTATTATTATATTCTTGTTTGGTTTTTGTTAACTCAAGCTTAAATATTATCTGTTCATCACTTTCTACCTTTTTACCTTTTCCAGAAAGAGTCAGTTTTAAGATCTCAGATTGAAAGTTTAAGTTTGAAGAATCAAGTTGACTAACTTGTTTCTTCAGAGTGCTGTTTTCCTTTTCAACAATGCTTTTGCAAGTTTCCAGATCAATAAGGTCAAACTTGAGACTTGCAAGAATGTTGAATAGTTCATCCCTATCAAAAGATAATTCTTACAAATCATCTATTAAAGCATTCAAAAAAGAAATAAGTTTTTCTTTGGAAAACAAATGTAAATTCTTTTTAAGTTTAGGAACACTTACCTCAGTTGAGTTATATTCATCTTCCATGTCTGAATCTCTAATTCCATGAGAGCAGTTTTATCTACCTCTTTCGCATTTGGTTTTCAGAGTCATATTCCCAAGCAGTCACTATAGCAAATTCTTTCTTCTCTTTTTTCTTAGCCTGTTCTTTCAATTCTTTCTCAGCTTTTTCTTTTATCCATTTAATTTCCTAAATAGGACAATCTCTGACCTGATGATCAATTTTACCACACTTATAACATCCACTTGGATTGTTATTGGAATGCCTTTTACTACCTATTCCATTCTTACTTTTGAAAACTTTGTTGAAATTTTTTGTTATAAAAGCCATCTATTCTTCAGTCAATTCCATTTCCTCATTAATGTCTGAATCCTTTAGGGCTATGGTTTTCTCTGGAGTTGCCTTTTTCTTCTTGGTTTCATCAATTTACATCTCATAAGTCTTCAGGTTACCCACTAATTCATCTAAAGTCATACTAGCTAGATCCTTTGCCTTCCTAATTCCAGTAACCTTGACGTCCCATTTTGACTTAGGCAAGACTCTCAACACTTTCTCAACTTGTTCCTCAATAGTGATGACCTTTCCTAAAGAATTTAATTCATTAGTTAAGACAGTGAGTCTTGACATCATCTGATAGAGGGATTCATCTTTCCTTTATCTTGAATGCTTCATAGTCAGTGAAGAGGAGAGAAATTCTGGATTTTTTTTACTTGAGTAGTGCTTTCATGTGCATTCATAAATGAATCCCAAATTTTCTTAGAAGTGGAACAAGTAGACACTTTGTTGTACTCAGCTTGACCTAGTCCACATACTAAGATGTTCTTTGCTCTTGCATTTTTCCCTAGTGCAACCAAATCATCAACAATAAATTTACTTCTTACTTTCTTGACTTGTTCTCCATCTTCCAAATTCATTAGGATAGTTGGACCATCAGTAATTTTGTCACACAATTCATAATCTTTTTCTTGAATGAACATTTCCATCCTAGCTTTCCACCAAGTAAAATGAGATCCGTCAAAGAGAGGTAGCCTTGTTGTGGATTGACCTTTACTGTGACCAGTAGGTTGTGCAAAATTTATCATAGTGATCAAATATTAGGTGTTAACCTTATTTAAGAGACCTCGATCTGATACAACTTGTTAGAGTATGTGCCCTACTAATTACTTACTTTAGCCTAACAGTTGCCTATTAGTGGAATAGGTTAACTAACGTATTTCTATCCTGCCAAAACACTAAGTTAATTACACAATGATGTTTATGTGGAAAACATCCTGCTCAAAGAGGTGTAAAAAACCATGACCTGTACCTCTATTGGATTTAACCCCAACTCCATTAAAACAATTGAGCCTCAATTATCATCAAATTACAAAAATCTTGTAAACTAGGAATTTAACTCTAACTCCTATTTCTGCAAAATACAAACCTTCCCAAGGTGAGTATTTCCAAGTCTTCGAGTTCCCCAACTTGAAGACAAAGCTCCTAACTCAGTTTATACTTCACTGAGATTCAACAACATTACAACTCAAAAACCAACCTAATACATAAAGTCTTAGACTCCTTAACTCTCCGTAGTATGAACATGTTCAACTTCAACTGCCTCAAGCTGTGGAACTTCTCAGATAATTTTTTGATATGTTGCTATCCTTATAAGTGCATGAGTAATGAAATGAGTTACTCCCTTGATATATAATAACTCTCCAAATAGTCCTTCAAAGTTATTAGTCTTCTATCTTATCTTAAACTCTTCAACTCAATTAGAGTTTGTTGTTTATTCAGGGTCCTTTTTCAATTCAAACTCCTTACTCAAGTGAAAATCTCCTTTACCTTATCTTCTAGTGTTTTACTCAATCACTTCTTATTATTCAATCATCACTTCTTATTTCATAGGTGGTGAGATCATTATTATTTATCAAGTCCTGATCTTAAGCATTCTTATCTTGTCTTTATTTTCCTGTAACAACCTTGTGTTATTTTGACTCTACACTTTAATTTAGTGGACCGCTTCATCTAACATGTTTCACTTGTCATGTCAGTTACCAAAACCATCCCAACAATATATATTTAGGCAAATAGATAGATAGATAGATAGATTTGTATTCTATAGAATCAATTATGTATCCATTGTACATTTTAGCAATATATACACTTGTTGTTTTTCTCGGGTTTAGTTTAATCTGTATTTTTTAAATAGTAACTTCAGACACATTTCAAATTAACATTTGAACAATCAAATGAACTTTAAATTATGTATTTACAACTTTGAACTTGTAACAAAAAGTTCAACCCAACTTATGAATAACCAATAATAAAGTTCAAACTATTTTTTTGAAAATAGAAAAATCAAATGTTAAGAATCTCAACAAAACTTCAGCCAACTTATGAAATATCAAAATGAAGTTTTAAGAACTTCAAACAAAATTTCAAACAATTCAAGAACTATCAATAGGAAATTCAAACTGCTTTTTAGAAAGCAGTAAAACCAACTTTAAGAAAAAGAGATGAAACAGAAAGATTCAAGTCCACCAAATTCACGGTGTGTCCTTAAGAAAATTATTCTCCTCAAGTATCTTAGGTTATAGAGTATATCCTCTCAAGATAAAATAAATTACTTCGAAAGAATAGCGATACCTCAAATTCGGTCGAACTACGAACACACTGAATGGTAGTAATCACACTAGAGTTTTTTTTTAAGAAAGTGAAGTATTTTTTATTCAAAATTTTCATGTCTATACCTGAAGAAAAAATTATGTACTGATAGCCATAAAGGCGTTTCTTCATAAAGAGAAGCAATGGTTCATAAAGATGCACCCTTCATAAAGGTGCAACTCTTCAAAAAAGATGCAACTTTTCAAAGAAGTCACAACCCATTGAAAAATTTATAACCATCCAAATTTAAAAGGTTCCTATTCAAATTGCATTCTTTCTCTTGGTGTCTTTTCTGAAAAACACTTATTCATTTTCCATTCTTACCTCTTACAAACCTAACAATCCCTAACATGAATCGAGAATGGCTATATAAAATATATGGTCAAGTGTTTAATCTACAAGAAAATACTAATTGCATCTAGATAAGTGGGTTTTCCCTTGAACTTTTTATCTGAGGTGAATTTATACACCTCCATGTTGTTATTTGGCTTATTTAGCTTAGTTTAGAGGACTTCTATAGTGATTAATGAGTAAATATTTGTATAATTGAGAATATAAGTGTTATAATACTTGATTATAATTTTTAAGGTGTGTTTCAAACAAGTTTGGAATCAATTTTATCACTTAGAGTTTAGACGAGAAAACTAGTGTTACTAGCTTGAATAATGTGTTGTTCTAGTTGATCTCGATGGATTCTAGTGTGTGTAATGATTTACTAAGGTTATTATTGTGTAATTATGTGTATAATAACTTTTTTATATTGTTTAAGGTTCAATTGAAACAAGCCAAGGGTCAATACTTAAGTTAAAGATCAAAAGGACAAAACTAGCACTCTTAGCTTAAGTTACTAGTTCATCATTTTGATTGTATGGTGTTTTGAGCTCTAATTCGTGGTGTTTAATATCATATGATTCTTTGTGATTTGATTATTATGATATATGAATGATACAGAAGCTGTTAAGTAAGTGTAAACAACACCACAATGCTAGGAATGGATGTACAAACACATGGTACAAGATTTGACTAAAAATAGATATTTTGGAGTCATTGGCATGCCATGAACCTTAGGAACCTCTTTAGGTACGTCCCAAAACATTGGGGGAATACTAAATGACTAATTCCAGTGTGTTTACATGATTAGGTCATGCTACGGACCCTATGAACCATGATAAGGGAGTGACACACTCCTATATCAAAATCGGCAGCTTGTGTCCTCCTATAAATAGGACCCTTAAACATTATGTTATACACCTTTGGAAAACCTTAGGAATTTAAGGGAGGCTGGAGTATAATTTAGTTAGGCTTTTACTTCAATTACTTTGGTTTGATTATTGATTTTAACATGTATTCATTTATTGTGATTATGGTTACGTCCATGATCGGCTAAACACCTTTTCCTGGGTTAAGGCCAAGAACTTGATTTCTATTATTGTGAATTGATTTGGTTGTGGTTGTTTATTATAGTTAATTTTATATTTATCCTTGTTATCACTATTTCAAATCTTTAAGACCCTTATAATACATACATAATCATCTTGTAAACCCATAAAAAGGAATAAGAAGATAGAACATGTCATAGATAGAATAGGATTGTAATATTCTAATTGAATGAAGTTATGATTTGAATTTAAGATAGAATTACCTAAGTTCCCTATTTGGTTCACTTATGGGATAAAATATGAATGCATTTAACTTAGTTCTCATATCTCAACTCAACGATGATGAAACACGCTAGTTTCTGTACCTTAGAAAATTTTCTAGAATTTTGATCTCTGGACCCAATACAACTAATGTGTATAATTTGTATGATGGGGTACAGATGGTATGGTATGGTCGTATGCTGACCAGTGTTTATTGGTGGGATGGATTTTGGTTACTAGAATGGATACGACTTAGAGGTATGAGTCATATTGGTGGTTAAGGGTTGTTTGGCTCATTAACTTATTCTTAGACTTAGTTAATTAGGTTGGATATGAGTACGAGTCACTCACTATGAGTCATAATCCAGGGTATGAATTGTACCAGAGACTCGTATGGTAAACAATGTTCAATTCCCCAGGTATTTTATTCTACCAGGAATATGGGTTATGGATACGGATCATATGCTCTGGTTATGACTTGGTTGGATGAGTTGTATACTAGATAGTGTTTGATCCAAGCATTGAGGCTTGGATAAGAGTGGTGGATACCAATCGTATTGGGAGGTTACAACTCATGAGGGCTAGTCGTATTCTTGTGATGTGATTTTGTGAAATTTAAGTAGGGGTATTCTAAAAAATTCCTTACTTATCCTAATAAGGCCCCACTACTTCTTACCTACCTGACAGGTTATTTACCCTAATATTCTATTCATTAATACTTAGAAACTCTTTCTAAACACTCTATAATTCTCTTAAGAGCTATTGGGCAAGGGGAGCTAGGGATTCAACTAAGGGATTAATTTGGGACTTATCTTGGTGGTTTCTTTCCATTACAATCTTAGTTTAAGGCATGTTTCTTTTCCTTAGGCATATTTCTCTTCCTTCATTGGTAATTTAATAAAAGGCATGGTTTATATGACTATTTTTATGGTTTTACTATTGCATAACTTTGTCTTTCAAATATGATTTGGGGGTTTTGATGTTAGTTTCTTGGTTATGGTTTCCCATGTTTTTAATTATACTTTTATATGCATTAATGGTGGATTTGGATAATTGGATTTCATGGAATTGGTTTAATGGTAATGGGAATTGGTTTTGGTTATATTATGCTCCCAATGTGTTTAATAAAATGTTTATAAAGATGTTCATTGTGTTGACTTCTTTTAGTGGAGCTCTTGCATGTTTCAAACTTGGTAAAGGAATTATGCATGATCTAAATGGTTTGAAAAGGCTATAGGCTAATCATTTTAGTTTGTGGGAACATGTAAGTCTCCCAAGTGGTTTAATATGGTAAATGAAAGGGAACTTGAAAGTCACCTTAAACTTATAAATAGTTGGCTATGGATGATACTTGTAAGTAAGGGTTGGTATGATGATACCAATATCAATGGTATTGAACAATAATAATGGATAATGGTTTAGTTATTCAAAAACTAGTTTTAATTGAGCAATAATGGCGGGATATGTAGCAAAGCCATGAAAGGTAGAGGTTCTGGGGTTACCAAATCTGGAAACTCATATTAGCTAATATAAGGTCGGTCTTGGTGACCGTGTGCATAATGTCATAATTTATTGGGGGATGTACTAGTCATCCAATAGGATACTTTCCTAGTTGTGCGACTACATGCATTGGGGCCATTTTAGCAGGGGGAGCTGAACCCATATAACTCGTAGGTGGTTTAGGATGGCAAAGCTATATAGCCCGGTAAAGATTTTAAAGGCATACTAAACCAGGTCCCTTTTCCTAGCTTGGTTATATATATATGTATAGTTGTATGCATCATTGATGGTTTTAATTGATTTTATAAATGACATTATTTTATCCTTATCTTGAGTTCATGCTAGCGGTTACTTTCTAACCTTATTTACTGGCAGCTGTATACTCACGCTATATAGGAACCGACTGTTCTACACCTCCTACATAGTGATTAACTCAGGGATAATATTTAGACTAAAGTGGTGAACTTTCATCTTTTTGAAAGGCTCTATTTCATGTTATGGATATTTTTAGACATTTTAACTTTATTCTGGATATTGGTTTTGGCTGTGGTTGGGGGTATGTCTTAACCGGATTTTATTACTCTTTTGGATAGAGGATTTTTGTTACTTCTATAGGTTGGTATGGGCGGGATCGGTATTGGTGTCAACCTTGGCATTGTAATAGTCTAGGAGGATGGCATTATCGAACATAATTTCTCTCTGTTCTATCAAAATTTATTTTGGGATTAATTATATTATGTTTTGGAACGTCTTTGGTTATGGCCTTATTTGGTGTGGTTTGGTATGGTTGGATTGTTGGTATGAGATGGTTGGACTCGATTGGGTTGGTCACGGTTGTGATCTATTCCTAGGGTCTTTGTGTGAGCAATTACACTATTAAGTTTCATGCTTAGAATTTAGCCAACTCAGAGCAGGTGACTGGAAGTTGGGTTGGGTAATGGGGGTGGTCTCTGGTCCTATTAGACTTAGGATGCTCATTACGACAAAGCCCCAGAGAGGGTCGTGTCGTGTTGGTATCAGAGCCTAGGTTTATGGTCAATTGGGCGTCCATAAAGCCATGTCGAGTAGAGACTCTTTTAGTGGTGTGTAACACACCATATTTATAAGAAAGAGGCTATAAGACATTTACAAACGTTTCACTTTCTTGGTATTCCACCTTCAATATTAAATTCTCAGTCCTGGAATTTTCTCTAATTCTTGCATATTCGTCTTTCAGATCATGCCTCATAGATCTCGAATAGAAGAAAATTCTTTTATCCTATCTGGGGGTAATTCTGAAGGGGTGCATCCTACTTCTAGGGTTCATCTTGGATCTCATGGTCCTATCCTTGATAGTTTTATAGTTTCACCGATTGCTACTAGTCTTTCTTAAGGCAAGGTGACTAATGCAAAATTTCATCAGTCTATTCATGCTATTGCCAAATTGGTTGCTAGTCAGGCTGAGCGGGAGCTTTGTGTATTGAGGCTACAATGGTTGGTAAATTTTTGAATATGGGTTCTCCCATATTTTCTGGAGTAAAGGTGAAGGAGGATCCGTAAGGTTTCTTGGATAAGATAGAAAAGATATTTCGGGTGATGCAGGCTACCAATATGGAGGAGTTAAGCTTTGCAGCTTATCTGCTCAAAGATATTACATATAAGTGGTATAAAGCATGGGATAGAGATAGAGGTGATATGGAAGAGGAAGGGTTATGAGAGGCCTTTTCTAAAGGCTTCTTGGATTGGTTCTTTCAGCAAAAGTTAAGAGAAACAAAGATGGAGAAGTTTATGAACCTCAATTAGGGGAGGATGTCTGTGAAGGAATATACCTTGAAGTTTCACCAGCAGTGGCTACCATGTGGGCTAGAATGAGAAAGTTCGCTTCTGGGTTCAATCAGGATCTAATTTAAGAGAGCAAGATTGCTTTGCTGATTAAAGATATTGACATCTCTATGTTGACTATTCATATGAAATATGTAGAAGATGAAAAGAAGATGCAATGAAGTTTGGGGATAGATCGGTTAAGAGGAGCAGGTTTTTTGATCAGGGAGGGGCTCAGTCACATGGTGGTAGAGCTGGTAGCAAATGGCAGAAAAAGAAGTGGGGGAGTTCTACTTCCTACTTTACTGCTAGTGCTCCTTATAAGTCGAGTGACAAATGTCATCATGGTGGCAACAATTCTCAGGCACAGGGTGCTCAATCTCAGGCGAGCAAAGGCCAGTCAATTTTTTATATCCTCTTTATTGGTTTTGTGGTCGTCCTTATTAGGGTTATTGCAATGAAGAAAAGGACAAATACTTTATGTGTGGCTAGGCAGTCCATCAGCTCAGGGATTGTCCGGTCAATAAGGTTGCTACTGGGGTGAATAAGATTCCTGTGGTTTCATATTCTGGTCCTGCACTTGCTAGTGTGGAATCTGCTTCTGTTACTGCTCCTAGTTTTAGTGTTGGTTAGAACAAGTTGTATACTTTGTCATCCCGATAAGAATCTGAGGCATCACTTGATGTCGTTACTGGAACATTACAACTTTTCTCTTATGACATATATTATTTACTTAATTCGTGGTCTACTCTCTCCTATGTGACTTCTTATATGGTTATATCTTTTGGTTTTGATTCGGAAGTTATTTTGGATTCTTTTTCTATTTCAATCCCGGTAGGTGACTCGGTTATTGCTAAGAGAGTCTATAGGGGCCGTGTGGTATCTGTTAGTGGCAAGCAGACCTTGGTGGATCTGTATTAGTTGGATATGGTGGATTTTGATGTTATTTTGGGTATGGGCTGGTTACACTCTTGTTACGCATCTTTGTATTATCAAACTCTCAGGGTTATCTTTAGGTTCCCTGGTGAGATGGATATAGAATAAAAGGGTATTTATTTAGCTTCTAGGGGGAGGTTTATTTTTTATCTTAGAGCTTGGAGGTTAATCTCCAAAGGTTTTCTTTATTATTTGATCCGGGTTAAAGATTCTAACTCGAAAGGTCCTTCTTTTCAGTCATTTTTTGTGGTTAATAAATTTCCTGATGTCTTTCCGGATGATTTTGTTAGTGTTCCTCCAGATGGGGAAATTAAGTTTGGTATTGATCTAATTTCGGATGCTCTTCTAATTTTTATTGCTCCGTATAGAATGGCTGCGGTTTAGTTAAGGAAACTCAAGTAGCAACTTAAGGATCTTTTAGATTAGGGGTTTATTCATCCTAGTATATCTCCTTGGGGTACACCGATATTGTTTGTGCATAAGAAGGATGGCTCCATTCGGATGTGTATTGACTAAAGGCAGTTAAATAAGGTGACGGTCAAGAACAAGTATCCTCTTCCAAGGATAGATGATCTGTTTGACCAATTACAAGGTCCTAAATTTTTTCTAAGATAGATCTTTGCTCTGGGTACCATCAGCTAAATATTAGGGTGGTGGATATCCCTAAGATGGCTTTTCGTACTCGGTATAAGGCACTTTGAGTTTTTGGTGATGTCATTTGGGTTGACTAATGCTCCGACGATGTTTATGGATCTGATGAATAGGGTATTTAGGCAATTTAGATCTCTTCATCATTGTGTTTATTGATGATATTCTAATTTATTTAAAGTGTGAGATGGATAATGCTAATCACCTCCGTGTGATATTGTAGACCTTAAAGGAACAATAGTTGTATGCCACGTTCTCTAAGTGTGAGTTTTGGATGAATGCTGTGACTTTCTTAGGTCATATTATTTCTAGTGAAGGGATCATGGTGGATCCACAGAATGTTGCTGTAGTGAATAAGTGGCCTAGACCCAAACTTCATCCGATATTTAGAGCTTCTTAGGTTTAGCTGGGTATTATAGGCGGTTTGTGGAAAGCTTTTCATCGATAGCTGCTCCTTTGTCTAAGTTGACTCAGAAGAAGGTTAAGTTTTCTTGATCTGATGCTTGTGAAGGAAGTTTCTATAAGTTGAACAACAAGTTAACTTTGGCTCCAATTTTGACTTTGCCAGAAGGCAATGATGGGTTCATAGTTTATTGTGATGCATCTCGGGTAGGTCTGGGTTGTGTGTTGATGCAGCATGGGAAGGTGATTGCCTATACTTCCATGCAGTTGAAGGTACATAAGAGGAGTTGCCCTACTCATGATTTGGAGCTATTAGTGGTTGCGTTTTCTTTGAAAATATGACGGCAGTATTTTTATGGTTTCCATATGGATTTCTTTTTTGATCATAAGAGTCTACATTACGTGTTCACCTAGAAAGATCTTAATTTTAGGCATAGAAGATGGCTTGAGCTTCTCAAGGATTATGATATAAGTCTTCATTACCACCCAGGTAAGGCTAATAAGGTTACTGATGCTCTTAGCAGGTTATCCATGGGGAGTTTGGCTTATGTAGAGGAGGGAAAGTGAGAATTACTGAAGGATATTCACCATTTGGCTAATCTTTGAGTAGCTTTTTGGACTCCAAGGATGGTGGTGTGATAGTTCAAGATGTGGTTTGATCATCTCTTGATGCAAAAATTAAGGAGAAGCAAGTTCTGGATCCTGTCTTGATGAAAATCAAGAGTGTTGTTGGTGGGCAAATGGTAGAAGTGTTTGAGATCAGTGGTGATGTTACTTTATGATACCAAGAGAGGTTTTGTGTTCTTGATGTCGACAGGTCATGGAAAAGGGTTTTGGCTTAGGTGCATGATTTATGCTATGTTGTTTATCCCAGCTCGACTAAGATGTATCATGATCTCAAGGAGATCTATGGGTGGAATGATATGAAGAGGACGTGGCTGATTTTGTGGCCAAGTGTATAGTGTGTCAATAGGTTAAGGTTGAGCACATGAGGCCAGGAGGGTTGTATCAAGAAATTGATTTGCCCGCATAGAAGTGGGAAGTGATCAATATGAACTTCGTTACTGGTCTTTCTTGGTCTCAGAGTCAATATGATTTGACTTGGATCATCGTGGATAGGATGACTAAGTCTGTGCACTTTTTGCCAGTGCAGACAAGTCTGTGCACTTTTTGCCAGTGCAGACTATCTTTTTGGCAGAGGATTATAAGAAGCTGTATCTTCATAAGATTATGAAGCTGCATGGGGTGCCTATTTCAATTATTTCTGATCGTGGAACACAATTTACATCTCACTTCTGATGATTTTTTTAGAAAGGGTTGGGGACTAAGGTTAGTCTGAGCACTGTTTTCATCCATAGACTGATGGGTAAGTGGAAAGAACTATTAATACATTGAAGGATATTCTTTCGGCCCGTGTGATTAATTATGGTGGCAATTGGGTTGAGTATCTACCTTTTGTGGAGTTTGCTTACAACAGTAGCTATCATTCTAGTATTGGTATGACCCCTTTTGAGGCATTGTATGGTAAGAGGTATAGATCTCCTAATGAGCTTGGTGAGGCAGATTTGGTCTACCAGGCTATGGAGAAAGTTAATGTGATCTGGGATAGACTTAAGGCTTCCCAAAGTCATCAAAAGTCCTACGTGGATGTTAGACGTAAAGACTTGGAGTTTATGGTTGGGGATAAGGTTTTCCTCATGGTATCTCCCTAGTATATTTATCCTTATGAGGTTTTCTAAAGAGTTCGTAATATTGCTTATGAGTTGGAGTTGCCTTCTAGCTTGAGATTGGTTCATCCGGTCTTTCATGCTTCCATGTTGAGGAAGTGCATTGGAGTTCATTCTTTGGTTGTTCCTTTGGACACATTGGGTATCTTGAATTCTTTGTCTTACGAAGAATTTTCAATTATGATCTTTGATAGGCAGGTTCATCGGTTGTAGACCAAGGATATGGCTTCGATTAAGGTTCCTTGTCGAAACTATAAGGTGGAAGAAGCTACTTGAGAAAACGAAGAGGACATGAAGTCTAAGTATCTGCATTTATTTTCTGCTCTTGGGATTTGTGCGAAAGGTATGTGTCTTCAACACATCTTTATTTTTAGAGTTTGTTAAAGGAAAGATTTATATCTTTGCTTCTTCATTTTCAAACTTTGTTAAAGATTGGGAATATACTTGATAATGCAAATGACTTTAGTGTGTGGTTACCCCTACCTTGTACGTTATTTGGTAATGAATGTTCCAAGTGGGGGATACTGAAACACCTTGGTTTTGGTACCATAGAAAATTTCCTGGAATTCTGATCTCTAGACCCAATACAACTCATGGGTACGAGCCATATGATGGGGTACGGATAGTATGGTCCGGTTGTATACTGACTAGTGTTGGTTAGTGGGTAGATTTCGGTTACTAGAATGGATACGACTTTGGGGTACGAGTTGTACTAGTGGTTTTGGGTCATTTGGTTTCTTAAATTAATCTTATACTTGGTTACTAAGGTTAGATCTGAGTACGAGTGGCTTACCATGAGCCGTAATCCAGGGTATGAATCATACCAGGGACTCATATGGTAAACAATGTTCAATTCCCTAGGTATTTTATTTTGCTAGGGATACAGGTTATGGATACGGATAGTATGCTATGGTTAGGACTTGGTTAGATGATTCGTATACTAGACAGTGTTTGATCCAAGGGTTGAGGCTTGGATACGAGTGGTGGATACCAATCGTATTGGGAGGGTACGACTCGTAAGGGCTAGTTGTATTCCTGCGATGGGATTTTGTGCAACTTAAGTGGGGGTATTCTTGACATTTCCCAACATATCCTAATATGGCCCCATGACTTCTAACCCATCTGGAAGGTTATTTACCCTAATATTCTATTCATTAACACTTAGAATATCTTCCTAAACTCTCCATAATTCTTTTAAGAGCTATTGGTCAAGGGAAGCTAGGGTTTCAACTAAAGGATCAATTTAGGGCTTGTCTTGGTAATTTCTTTTTGTCATCATCTTGGTTTAAAGCATGTTTCTCTTCCATCATTGTAAATTTAGTTAAAGGCATGGTTTATATGAATGTTTTCATGGTTTTACTATTGCATGACTTTGGCATTCAAATATGATTTGGGGTTTTTGATGTTAATTGGTTGGTTATGGTTTCCCATGGTTTTAGTTATATTTTTATATGCACTAATGGTAGTTTTGGATAATTGGATTGTATGGTGTGGTTTAATGGTAACTGCAATTGGTTTTGGTTATATTATGTTCCAATGTGTTTGATTAAATACTTATAAAGATATGTTCATTGCATTGACTTTTTTAACGGAACTTTTGCATGTTTCAAACTTGGTAAAGGAATTATGCATGGTTTAAATGGTTTGAAAAGGCTAAACGCCAATCATTTATGCTTGTGGGCTACATGGAAGTCTCCTAAGTAGTTTAATATGGTAAATGAAAGGGCACTTGAAAGTCCCTTTAAACCTATATATGGTTGGATATGGATGATACCTGGAAGTAAGGGGTGGTATGACGATACCAATATCAATGGCCTTAGTTAATAAAACGATAATGGTTTAGTTATCTAGAAAATGGTTTGAATTGGGCAATAATGGTGAGATTTATAGCAAAGTTGTGGAAGGTGGAGGTCCTGGGGGACCAAAACTGGGAACTCATATTTGTTGATATGAGGTTGGTCTTGGTACCGTGTGCATGATGTCACACTTTTTTGGGGGATGTACCAGCCATCGCATGGGTACCTCCCTGGTCATGTGACTACACACACTTGGGCCCTTTCAACATGGGGAGCTGAACCCATATAGCCCATGGGTAATTTTGGATGACAAAGCTACACAACCAGGTAAAGGTTTTAAAGGCATGCTAAACCCAGTCCCTTTTCCCGGCATGGTTATATATATGTATGGTTGTATGCATCATGGATAGTTTTACTTGATTTTATATATGGCATTATTTTATTCTTATTTTTAGATCATGCTAGCGGTCACTCACTAATCCTGTCTATTGGTGGCTGTATACCCACGCTATACAGGAACCGACCTTTCTACTCCTCCTACATAATTATTTACTCGAGGACATCATTTGGACTGAAGTGGTGAGCTTCCATCCTTTTGGAAGGCTCTATTTTATGTTATGGATCTTTGAGACATTTTAACTTTATTCTGGATATTGGTTTTGGCTATGGTTGGGGGCATGTCCCAACCAGATTTCATTATTCTTTTGGATAGAGGCTTTGTGGTACTTCTATTGGTTGGTATGGGCAGGATCGGTATTGGTGTTGGCCTTGACATTGGAATAGGATAGGAGTCTGGCAACATCATACATAATTTCTCACTATTCCATCATACTTTATTTTGGGATTAATTATATTATGTTTTGGATCGTATTTGGTTATAGCCTGGTTTCTGACCTTGTTTGGTGTGGTTTGGTATGGTTGGATTATTGGTATAGGATTGTTGGACTCAGTTGGGTTGTCACAGTTGTGATCTATTCCTAGGGTCTTTGTGTGAGCAGTTACACTATTAAGTTTCATGCTCGGAATTCAACCTACTCAAGGAAGGCGGCTGGAGGTTGGGTTGGGTAACAGGGGTGGCCTCCTATCCTTATCTAACTTGAGACACCCATTACCAAAAGGCCCCAGGGCAGGTTGTGTTAGATGTAGTTGTTGGGATAAGTTAGATAGATAATTAGAGGTTCAAAAGACCATGATCATAAAACCAACCCCGTGAATAAAAAACCAAGATAATTAACCTAACCAATGAAGTTCTATAGCATAGTATGATTGTTCTCAAAGCCTCAACCTTGGGATTCTCCCCATAACTGTTCAAATCTTTATTTTTACCGCACTATTTAGTTTACTCTTACTTCTAACTTTCAAACTCTTTTCATTATGATAGTACTTGGTTAACCGTAATAGTGAACTAGGATTGGATAGTTGTCAGCACAATTCTCTAAGGATCGATACTTGTCCTATAAAAGGCCACTATGTTACTTGGTGAAACTACGTACACTTGTGTGTACGCTTGGGCACAATAATTTCTTGGTGCCGTTTTTGGGGACTTGTAAATAGGCAACTTTTTAATTTGTAGTTTTCCTATATTGAGTTGTACATAGTTTACTATTGTTTCTTTTTTATTTTCTTTTACTTTTTAATCACACTTCTTGATATGTTACTCTAGGATGATGTGGTCGAGTGATGATGCTTCTTAATGTTTTTGTGAAGGACCCCACCGAAAAAGTATTTGTCCTAATTTTCATGAAAGTGAGTGGTTGGAACCTTCACTAGCTGTGGTGGATACTATCCAATCTGTGGAGCAGACACAAGAATTTCAGCCATTCAGTTGTCATTTTTTTCTTGAGAATGACATTAAGAAGGTGAATAAGAGTGAGTATGTTGTGGATGGTGTGAATTTGAAAGTGGGATTGGTCGGGTCTCATTCAAAGAACTTTAACATTATGTTTAGATGATGACATGTCTTTGGAGTCATCTGAAAGCATGGACCAGTACCCTCAAGTCGTACCCAGGACAGTAATGTCAACACCACTTTATGGACACCTTACGACTAGGGTCATATGATGGGGATGGATGGAACTAATCAGAAGTGCAAATCGCGCAAGTGAAGCCGGGAACAAACCGCAGCAAAATGAATAGGACTCATGTTGGAGGAGTTTTGAGTGTGAGCTAACACTTATGCCATCAAGAAACCCTAAGATTTTAGGGAGAGTCGTAGTCAACGCAGGGAGCTCAAAACTCAAAAAAAAATTCAAGGACCAAGAGCCCAAGGCGTTACATACTCCCCCTTGAGGATTATTCGTCCTCGAATGACAGGACTTACCGTTAAGATAGAAAACAAAGATACTAAGGAATTTACAATCTTCCTTTAACAAAGACCGAAAACAAAATGGTAAGAAATTACACATGCCTTAAGAAAGATTGTCCGAATCGGGAAACAAGAATGGGTACTTGGACTTTATGTCCTTCTCATCTTCCTAAGTAGATTCCTCAACCTCTTGGTTCTGCCACAGAACTTTCATCAAAGCCACATCCTTAGTCCATAACCGACGGACTTGCCAATCCAAAATTTTCACCGAATCTTCCTCATAGGTCAAGGAATCTAAAATATCCACCTTTTCCAATGGGACAACCATTGAAGGATCATCCACACACTTTCTCAACATCGACACATGGAACACCGAGTGAATGGAGTCCAAATCAGAAGGCAACTCCAACTTGTTATCAACATTACCAATCTTCTTCAAACTAAGTATGGACCAATATAATGAGGGTTGATATTACCTTTCTTCCCATACCGCATCACTCCCTTCATGGGAGATACCTTTAGGAAATCCTAATATCCCACCTCAAATTCTAATTCTTTTCTCCTCATATCCGTATAGAACTTTTGGCAACTTTGGGTGGTCTTAAGATTCTCCCAAATCACCTTTACCTGCTCCATTACTTGGTGAACCAAATTTGGGCCAAACATCTCAGCCTCACCAACTTTAAACCATCCGATGGGAGATATACATATCCTACCTTACAAGGCCTCAAAAGGAGCCATACTGATGCTGGAGTGATAACGGTTGTTGTAAGAAAAATTTATGAGTGGTAAGTGGTCAACCTAACTACCACCTTAGTTAATTATACAAGCCTGAAGTATATCTTCTAAAACTTGGATTGTCCTTTCCGCTTACCCATCCGTTCGTCGATGAAAAGTGATGCTAAGGGTTACCTTACTTCCCAAACCTCTCTAAAATGAGCTCCAAAAGTGAGATGATAAATGAGTACCCCGATCAGATATTATGGAAACTAGAGTGCCATTCAACTTCATGATCTCTTCAATGAACAACTTAGCATAATCCTCATAAGCGAATTTATTCCTCACTGGAAATAAGTGAGCAGACTTAGTCATCCTATCCACGATGACCCAAATCAAATAAATCCGCTAGTAAGACCATGGATGTCTGGTAAATAATCCATATTAATTATCTCCCATTTCCACACTAGTAGCTCAATCTCTTAAAATGACCCAACAGGGCTCAAGTGCTCTACTTTCACTTGCTGGCATACCATGAACTTAGCCACAAAATTAGCCACATCCCGCTTCATATTATTCCACCAATAAATCTCCATAAGGTCATGATACATCTTCATCAAACCAGGATAGACCATAATCGTGACTCATGGGCCTCATCCAAAATCCTAATTCGCAAACTATCAATGTTGAGAGCACACAACCTCTCCTGGTACCTCAAGACACCATCACCGCCAATCTAAAAAATTATAATCATCTTTTTGCTTACATCATTATTAATTTGCATCAAGATAGGATCCACCATTTGCTTCTCTTTTACTTCAACACCAAGTGGTGACTTTGCCACATCTTGAACAATCACGCCACCATTCTCGAAATCCAAAAGACGAACACCAAGATTAGAAAAATGGTAAATATCCTTACCAAATCCCATTTCTCATCATCCACATGAGATAAGCCTCTCATAGACAACCTGCTAAGAGTATCAACAACCACGTTAGCTTTACCTAGATAGTAGTGAAGACTCATGTCGTAATCCTTACGAAGATCAAGCCACCTCCCCTACCTGAGATTTAGCTCTTTCTGAGTGATTACGTACTGCAGGCTCTTATGATCAGAATAAATATCAACATGAATTCCATACAAATAATTCTGCCAGATCTTCAATGCAAACACCATAACTAACAACTCTAATTCATGAGTCGGATAATTTTTCTCATAAACTTTTAATTGTCTAGAAGCATAAGAAACCATCTTGCCATGCTGCATTAATACACAACCCATTCCCACCCTGGATGCATCACAATAGACCAAAAAACCATCTATACCCTCAGGAAACGTCAAGACTGGAGCCAAGGTCAACTTATCCTATAACTTTTCAAAACTACCTTCACAAGCATCCAACCAAAAGAACTTTGCCTTCTTCAGAGTCAACTTTGTCAAAGTGGCAACAATAGAAGTGAAGCTCTCCATAAACCTTCTATAATAATTAGCTAAACCCAAGAAACTCCAAATATCAGTTGGAATCATAGGTCTAGGCTATTTCTTAACCACCACAACCTTTTGTGGATCCACCATGATCCCTTCACTAGAAACAACATGACCCAGATAAGTAGCAAATATTCTTACTCCACCTTTCCTCAAATTCAACCTACTTCTTCTTCTCTTTTTCAACTTGCTGTATATAAACCATAATTCGAGAAATATCTATATCTTGTTTAACAAAACAACCTTATTTTCCAAAATCAAGTTTTGTGACAACCCAAAAGTGAACTTCCTCATTCTAGCCCTCATGCTAGACACTAACTTTGGAGCATACCGAGATAACTGGTAAAACTTCAAGGCATACTCCTTGACTGACATCTTGCTTTGCTTTAGGTTAACAAACTCTTCTGCCTTCACCTTCCTTAACTCCTGAGGAAAGAAGCAATCCAGAAAAGTACTAGAGAAATCATCTAATAAAACGGACTCAGCATTATCTCCCTTATATTGGTCCCATTCCTCGTACCACTAATCAGCCACATCTTTCAATTAGAATGCGACGAACTCTATACCCTCTACGTCTGTGGCATGCATTAGACAAAAGATCTTTTCCATCTTATGAATGAAATATTAAGGATATTCCTTAACTTTAGAACCAGTAAAAATAGGAGGACTCAATCTCATGAATTGGCCAAATCTAGTGGCCTCGGGGGATGGAACAATAGAAGTAATCCACTCAATTTAAGAATCCACTAATTGGGTAAGTAAGTGAATCTATTGGAGAAACTCAGCATTAGACATATCAGCTCGAGGTGCCTGAGGACGAACAGGGGGAACCGGTAGAGCTTCATTAGGGCAATCAGAAGAAGCTCCCCTAGACTGGGTTAGAACTCTTGGAGTAGGACAAGCTCCATCTAAATTTTCCTTACACTGGACAGAAGAGTTTCCACAGTTATTAGATCTTCTTGGAGGCATGATCTAAAAGGAAATCAAATGGGGATTAGATAAATCCAAGACCTTAGACTCTATAACTTGAAAATAGAAAAATAAGAAAGAAAAACATTCCTAAATGACTCGTTGCTTCTCCCTAATAAGTGTGGCATACTACACACCCATAAACAAGACTCTACTTGACACGACTTTGTTGGACATCTAATGACACCAAACCTAGGCTCTTATACCATCTTTGTCATTAACCAAACTAGGGCTTCGCTTTGATAGGTATCTTATGTCCCATATAGATAGGAGATCACCCCTCTACACCTAACTAAACCAAACATAACACACCTTAAAATTAGAGAAATTCCAATTATATAACAAGATAACATGCAATAGCTTATGAAAATTTTAATGCATGTCCATGACCAACCATCGACAACTGGCCAAACGACTGGCCAATACCACCCAATAACCACACTTGTCCAAAAAAAGCCTTCTAATAAGAACCAAAATTGAAGTATCAGAACATACCCCCAAATATTGCCAAAAAAAGTCTGAACAATCTAAGAAGTGAAAGAATGAAACATGAAATATAGACTTTCGATGTATGGAAGCTCACAATTTCAATGTCAACTTATGAGCTGATCTTGAATCCTAAATGTTGAGAAGGAGGAGTAGAAGTATGATCGATTCCTATATGATATAGGGATACAACATTCGAAGATGGTTAGAGGGGTAAACGCTAGCATGTAACTCAGGGATAAGGATAACAAAATATCATGATCAATAATTTTAAATCATTCAAAACCAATGCACATAATCAAATACATATACATATATATACTTCACATATCGGGATAAGGAACAAGGTTTAACGTGCACTTAAAACTTTAGCATAGATTATGTAGCTCAACCATTATAACATGTACCCATGGGCTATATGTTCTCCAGCTCTTATCCACTGGTTGAGCCTCAGTGCATTTAGCCACATAAATTGGAGAATAATCTCATATATATGCATATGGAGGACTCAAACCTCCCAAAATATAATAACGTGACTTAAGAATCCCATCATGTAATAATTTACGAGGGAATCAAACTTCCCTAATCATGAAATAATAATGAGGGAGATTCAAACCTCCATGATCACTTTTACCCCTACATTGGCAAATATGGTTTTCAATATCGGTCACATAGACCTCTACTTTCACGACTCAGCTACACAACCCTTATTAGAGCATAATTAAAACAAGTATCACATATTCCTATTCATTGAACCATATTCCACATTAAGGAATACATTGTTGGTATTCTCATACCAACTACACTTGTAAATCAATAACATAATGCCAAAAAAATTTCTTTTATTTTTGGGAGAATAATTCTTTTTGTTCATTAATACAAGGTGGGGGAAATACTGACTCCCTTTATTCAGCAAATCAGGACATTGTGTGTCAAATACCGCTTTATATTATGCAATAGTTCAAGACTAGCTTAATTTCACAAATTCTCACATTTCTCATAATTAAGAACCAATTTTTCATCATAGGGTTGGGGTTATAACCATTTCAAATGTCACAAGTTTGGGAAATTCACAATTTCCTAGTTCATTCACCATACCCAAGAACCCACCAGTTCAAAATCATAATTAAAGTATGAATAATCATATGTATACCATGGGAAACATTGTGCAACAATAAACATTCAAAACCCCCAACCCTTGTTTCAAACCAACATAAACATCTCATGAAAAATACTTTAAAACACATGTTCTTACAAAATTATCAATGAGAGAAGAGTAATATTCCTTAAAAACTATGAAATTTGGAGAGAATTTGGCCCTTAAGCCCGTAGATGACCAACTTAATAAAACCCTAGGTTGGCTTGCTTGAGGGAACTTAGAGAGCCTTTGGAGTTTTTGATAAGTTACATGGATTAGTTCCTGAGTTTCAATGACACCCTTAAGGGGTTATAAGTTATGGGTTTCAATTTGGATAAGAGGGGAAATGTCTAGAATGCCCTTAACTTAAAAGCTGAAAAAGTGCCCCCTTAGACTACAGTTCAACCATTGACTCGTAGCCACTTTTTATGACTCATTACCCCGAGTCGTAACCAAGGATGTGCCACTAAGTCACTCTACACTATTGACCTTATAACTCAACCACTAGATTGTAATGGGAACTTACAACTCTTAGGGTCCAATCGTAATCTACACAGAACCCAAATTAGGACTTATACTGACACTCTACGATTACACCTAACGACTCGTAACATGTCCTTATAGATCTTAGTGAGACACTCATACTCTAATCAGAATTATGCCACAAACTTACATGATATGGTTATGACTCATCCAAATAACTCATCATGAGTCTTTATGACCAATACCCTCAATTCGTACCTAGGATAGTAACTTCAACACCTTTTTCTAGATACCTTACGACTAAGGTCACATGAACCATCGAGACAACCTATGACTCATAGGGAGAGTCATTGTCATGGCACAGAGCTTAAAACTCAAAAAAGTAGCAAGGACCAAAAACTCAGGGCGTTACAAAAGTTCTTAGGGAAGATAGTCACTATTACTGGACAGAATAGTTCCTACCCATCCCTTAGCATACATTATAACCCTTAAATAACTATTTGATCCCATGACTTATCATTATGATATTAGTGGAGTACTAAACTAAGGGCAAGCTATAATACCGCATAATATTCTAAGTTTGGTTTAGTTGTAGTTGCATGCTTAATGGGTCCAAGACTAAAATTTTCAATAAGAGGTGAAGACTTAGTTACTCTAATGACCCCAAGATTTTACAACTTTTTGTTTTGGACTTCTTGACCTTGAGACATTGGTTATTGAGTTAAAATATATTTAGGGCTGTTAAGGTGTATCTCGAGGGAGTTTCATGATTTTGGAAAAGATTCAGGGTATGTTTGGATAACGGAGACTGAGAGCCCTCGAGATAGGCCTACAGTATGAGGGTAGCTCCATAGATGGGTAAGGGGTTGTGGTGTGAGGGCCACTTAACTTGAGCAAGTGTCGCGGTGCGCCAATGTACTTCATCCAACTTTTTTATTAATGAAAATCAAGGGGCAATAGGGTCTTTTCCCTCAACCTAATTCGTCTGTAACATAATTTGGGGCATACATAGGGGCATTATTTGCCCTTTTCTCTCAAAATTACTATCAAGAAACCTTTCTCTTTCCCAAGAACAACACCCAAGCTCTTTATTTATGAATTAGAGAGTTCAAGCTCCCAAGTTAAATCAATCTTAAAAAACCTAACAATTGAGGTATATGGGTATTCATCAATGGGTTCCTTTCACCTATTGAGTCCTAAAACCATCTCTTTGATTAAAATATGGGTTAATGTTTTATTATGGAGTTTATATGTTTAGGATGGGTTAAATTCAAGACTTTCCTTAGTAATTGAACTCAATTTCATGTCCACATATGTGATAGGCTAATTCATGTTTTAAACTACAATTTCCCATATTATGTTCAATTAAATTTCCTGTTACAATATCAAATTTTGAATTTATCCATGTAATCATATTGTTTCATTATATTTAACATATTTCCATGTGCAAGTTCATGATTCTCACTCTTTTGGTGAAATGTTCATGTTTAGGGTCTTTGAACCATGATTCCATACTACAGTTTTAAGTTTTGATATTGTATTTTTAGGATCATTTAAAGCTGGTAGGTTATGAACACCCGATACCTATATGTTTTACAAGATTTTAAATTTTCAAGTAATAGGTAAGTTAATCCATAAATCTTATCATTGTACTTAGACATTTATGTTCATGATGAACACTTTCAGAAATAACGTTTTGTTAAACTTAGTTTAGTTCAGTACCAGTGTCAATTTAGTTGGGAGATGAATTTAGCACCGAACAAATCCAAGGATGGGGGTTCACCCACCAGTAGAGTTTGTGACCTTTAGCAGCAGTTCCTGAGTTCCAGAACTACATAGCCAGCTTAGGTTTGAAATGTCATCCTACCAGTTGAGGATTGACACATATCTCATGAGAGAACCTTCTAGTAGAGGGTGACTCCCTAGTAAATCGAGACACCAGTTTAATGGATCCACAAAACCAGTGTTAGTATCCATTGCATGGTACTAACACCCTTCCAACTAGGGGTACAAGTTGGACTCTAATTTGCTCATATTGGGGAATGTCAGCTACATAATAGCTCCCACAGTCTCAGTACAGTATTCTGCATATTTTAGTTTAGGTTTTCTTGACAAAGTATATAGATTTTCAGTTATCCAGTTATACAAAATTCAGTCTTTTAGATTTTAAATTATATCAGAAACATGTTTATGCTTGTTCTTTCATTCTTAGATATTACATGCTCATGCATTCACGCTCAATTACCTTACGTATTTTAGTCCGTCCATAAATCACATCCTAGTACATTTAATATACTGATTGTATACTTTTTTATTTATGCTTTGTTGTCTTATACCATAGATTCACACACTCAATTTCACGATCGTTCTTAGACAACTCAGTATTACCCAGTAGCACTAGTGGTGAGTCCTCATCCATCATAGATATGATATGTTTTTCCTTAGTTATTTTAGTATTTCCTTATGTTCAGTCAGTTGGAGTTAGTTGGGGGTTTGTTCCATCAACTCCTCATGGTCTTTAAAGGCTTTTAGATAATTAGTTAGATACTCAGTTAGTTCTTGCAGTTTTTATCAGTTGCTTTAGATAGACAACTTAGTTTCTAGTATTTTTATCTAATATTTTAGACATGTCATTGCTACATATTTAAGTATTCATGATTTACAGTATCTTATCAGCTTATCTTCTGAACATGTATTGTATTACTATTTTACTCAGTGCTCACAGTAGGTACTAGCTCATGGGTTAGCTTGTGGTCACTTGTGGCCATAAGCACTGTTGTTGCGACTAGTGGGTAGCCTTAGGTAGTGAAAAAACTTGGTATCAGAGCCTATGGTTTAAAGTGTCCTAGTGTATCTGAAAGCCACATTGAGTAGAGTCTTGCGAATGAGTGTGAAGCACGCCACACTTATGGACAAGAGCTTATGAGATATTTTTAGGAAAGCTTTCATTCTTTTAAGTATTTATGTCGTGTGAAAGAGAATGAGCTCTATTAAATTCTTTTTCTAACCTATTATTCATTCTATTTACAGGTATTTCCTCTCAGAAGAAACAACAAAAAAAGGAATGGGGATCAACCTGCACCCCTACCTCTTAAGGAAGATCCCCTGAATGAGTATGTCTCTCATGCCGAATTTAGGGTCTCTTTCACTACCCTAGCCCATTCTATAGCTACTCAGAACTAACAGTAGTCTAATTCCCCATCCAGTCCAATGGAAAATACAACTGTAATTAGGATTTGGGATTTCACTCGGATAAATTCATTTTTTTTTGGGTCCAAGTCTGAGAAAAATCCACATGAGTTTCTGGATATGGTACAGAAGGTGACTGACATCATGGGTGTCACTTTAAATGAGAGTGTATGATTGGATAAATATCAGTTATATGGAGTAGCTCATACCTGGTTTAAGCAAGAAAAGAGAGATAGGGGTGTAGAAAAAGAGCCTAAGAAGAGGGAGAAGTTTGCCACAGCTTTCCTAGATAGGTTCTTTCTCCTAAATTTGAGTGAATCTAAGGTTCAGGAGTTCATCAATTTGAAGCAGAATAATATGAGTGTGAATGAGTACTCACTTAAGTTCAGTCAGTTTGCGAGGTATGCTCCTACTATGGTGGCAGATAATAGATCTAGAATGAGTAAGTTTATATCTGGTGTAGTTGATAGTATGGTTAAGAAGTATAGAACTACCATGTTGATTAAGGAGATAGACCTATCTAGTCTCATGGTTCATGCTCAATAGATTAAGAAGGATAAGAATATGAAGAAAGCGAGAGAGAATAAAAAGGCCAAAAAAGGTAGTTTCAACTTTTCCTAGCCAAGGTCAGAAGGCGGTAATCATTCTCAATTCTATCAAAAATTTAGATCCTCAGATCCATCTTCATCTAGTGCGCCAGTTCCTAAGTTTAGGCATGACAGTCGGGATAAGGTGCTAGGCTTTAAGTCCCAAGGCAGTATGAACAATGGTCGTACAAACCCGCTTTGCTAAAAATATGGTAGGAATCATCAGAGTGAGTGTAAGGCTGGTAGAGATGTGTGTTTTTGATATGGAAAGCCAGATCATAGGGTCAGGGATTTCTAGGGGATGGTCAGCAGGGTTAGTCCAATCATTCTGTAGCTCTAGCCAATCACTCGACTCATCAGGGTGCCATTTCCAGTGTAAGTAGTAGGCAACACCAAAATAGATTGTATGCTCTCCAGAATTAGCATGATTAGGAAAGTTCTCTTGATATGGTTACGGGTACGTTATAGGTCTTTTATCTTCATGTTTATGTTTTATTAGACCCGGAGATTCACTTTCTTTTATGACTCCTTGTATAACCATCAACTTTGGTATCAGTCTAGAAATATTAGCATAACCTTTCTTAGTGTTTACACTGGTGGGTAAATCTATTATAGCTAGACAGGTATACAGAAATTTCCCTATCACAATTTCTTAGAAAGTTACTTTAGTTGATCTTGTGGAGTTAGAGATGACTGAATTTGTTGTCATTCTCAGCATGGATTGGCTTACCCATGTTATGCCTCAGTAGATTAAAGAAATAAAATTGTTCAATTTTAATTTCCTAATAAGCCAGTTATTGAATGAAGGGGTAGTACTTCAGTGCTTAGGGGTTAGATTATTTCTTATCTTAAAACAAGAAAGTTGATATCTAAGGGGTGCATTTATCACCTTGTTTGAGTCAAAGAGCTAAATTTTGAGATTGAGTTTTGAGTCAGTTTAGTAGTAAGAAAAATTTCAGATATATTTAACAAACATCTTCTCGGAGTTCCTTCCAAGAGGGAAATCCACTTTGGAACAGATCACCTTCCAAATACCTTGCCTAACTCTATTCTACCCTATAGAATTGCTCTAGAAGATCTTAAAGAAATGAAGGAACAGTTAAAAGATCTCTTAGATGAGAGTTTTATCAAGCCTAGTGTCTTTCTATGGGGTGCTCCAGTCCTGTTCGTGCATAAGAAAGATGATTCTCTATGAATGTGCATCGACTACTTTCAGTTGAAAAAAGTCACAATCAAGAATAAGTACCCACTCCCCATAATTAATGAATTGCTTGACCATCTTCATGGTTCCAATTATTTCTCTAAGATAAACCTTCAATTCATCTATCATCAACTTAGAGTCAGAGAATATGCCATCTCGAACACAACCTTCAGAACTCGGTATGGTCACTTTAAATACCTAGTTATGTCCTTCGAACTAAAAATGCCCTTGCAACTTTAACAGGCTTGATGAATAGGGTGTTCAAGAAGTACTTGGACATATTCTTCATAGTCTTCATTAATAATATCCTTGTCTATTCTCATAATAAGAACAATCATATAAATCATCTGAGGTTTATGTTGCAGACCATTACAGATCATCAATTATTTTCTATGTTCAGTAAGTGTGAATTCTGGCTAAGATTAGTACATTTTCTTGGCTATATAGTTTCTGGTGATGGCATCTGAGTTGAGCCTCTAAAGACCGAAGTAGTGTGAAACTGGCCTAAACCTATCTCTCTATTAGACATCAAGAGTTTCTTAGGTTTGGCTGACTATTACAAATGGTTTGTTGAAGGGTTTTCTTCTATTTCTTATCCCATGTCTTGATTGACTCAGAAGAAAGTCAAATTTAAGTGGTTAGATTCCTTCAAGAAGAGTTTTCTGGAGTTTAAGACTTGACTCACTTCTACCCCAGTCTTGACTTTGCCATATAGTTCAGATAGATTTTTAGTTTATTGTGATGATTCTAGAGTTGGTCTTAGATGTGTTTTAATGCAGAGGGGCAAGGTCATAGCCTACGCCACTAGACAACTTAAACCCCATGAAAAGAATTATCCTGCCCATGATCTTGAGCTGGCAATTGTATTTTTAGCCATAAAAATTTGGAGGCATTATCTTTGTTTATGTTGATGTGTTCATGGATCATAGTTTGCAGTATGTGTTCATGTAGAAAGATCTGAATCTTTATCAGAGAAGGTGGCTTAAGTTGTTAAAATATTATGATATAAGTGTGTTGTATCATTCGTGCAAGTTCAATGTAGTGGCGGATGCCCATAGTAGGTTGCCTATGTGTAGTGTTGCCCATGTAGAGAATGATAAGAAGGAGTTAGTCCATGAGGTTCATCAACTTGCTAGATTTGGAGTTCGATTGGTTGTTTTGACTGAAGGTAGTAAATTGGTCCTGAATGGTTCAGAGTTCATCTTTGGTTGCTGAAGTAAAACAAATGCAAGACAGGGATCTTAGTTTGGTTAAGTTGAAGTAGGTAGTTAGAGATCAAATAGTAGAGGTTTTCTCCCAAGGGAGAGATAAAGTGCTTTGTTGTCAGGACAGGTTATTTATTCCCAGTGTTGATGGTTTACGACAATGAATATTAGTTGAAGCGTATGGTGCACTATATTCTATTCACCCCAAAGCCACTAAGTTGTACCGTGAATTATAGGAAATCTATTGGTAGAGTGGTATGAAAAAAGATGTTGTGGATTTTATGGCTAACTTTTTCGAACTGCCAGTAGGTTAAGGTATAGATCCAAAGGCCTAGTGGTACACTTTAGGAGTTCAGCATCCCCACTTAGAAGTGGGAGATGGTGAATATGGATTTTATAATATGATTTCCTCATGATTCAATTTGGGTCATTATAGATAAGAGGACCAAATTAGCATATTTTTTGCTAGTTCATACGTCGTATTCAGTCTAGGATTATGCTAGACTCTATCTCAGAGAGTTGGTTAAGTTACATGGGATTCTGTTGTCTATCATTTCAAATAGAGGTACTCAGTTTACTTCTTATTTTTGGAAGGTTTTTCAGAAGGGTATTGGTAACCAAGTTTATCTCAGTACAACTTTTCATTCTCAGACAGATGGTCAGGTAGAATGGACTCTTCAGACTTTACAGAACATATTAAAGGCCTGTATTATTGACTTTAAAGGTAGTTGGGGTGACCACTTATCTTTGATTGAATTCGCTTACAAAAATAGTTATCACTCCAGTATTCAGATGGCTCTATTTATAGAAGAAGATATAGATCTTATATTGGTTAGTTTGAGGCAGGTAAGCCTTCTTTGATAGGGCCAAATTTAGTATTTGAGGCAATGGAGAAAGTTTAGTTGATTTAAGAAAGGCTGAAGACAACCCAAATCCATCAAAAATCTTCTGTAGATGTGAGGAGAAGGGATCTTTAGGTTAAGGTTGGTGATTTAGTCTATTTGAAGATTTCACCTATGAAGGGAGTAAAGAGATTTAGCAAGAAAGGGAAACCCAGTCCCCTCTATGTTGGCCCATATTAAATCCTGAACCATTTTGGGAAGGTAGCCTCTGAGCTTGAGTTTCCTGTAGATTTGGCATCAGTGCATTCAGTGTTTCATGTTTCCTTGTTAAGAAAATGCATTGGTGATTTAGATTATGTTGTTCCTTTAGAAATCATGGAAGTTAAGGATAGACTTTCCTATGAAAAAGTACCAGTTGAGATCCTTGATTGTCAGATTTGTAGGCTAAGGAATAAAGAAGTACCCTTTGTTAAAGTTCTTTGTAGAATCAATTTATTGAGGGACCTACTTGGGAATCTAGAGCAGATATGTTAGACAAGTACCCTCATCTTTTCTCCACAAACTCAGATTCAGCTTGAGGTAATGATTTTCCTTAGATTGATTCTTTTCCTTTCTCTGTTTTAACTATGTAACCATTCCAATGTCATTTTATGCATTGACGAAATCAATTCAGTTCATGTATCATGCTTCAGACTAAGTTATGTAATTATGTTCTAAGTTATGCATGTTCAGTATATGATCTCAGTTTCCTTAGTATTCTTAGTCTAACTAGCTTCATTTGAGGATGAATATTCACAAGGGAGAGATATTGTAATACTCCATAAGATTCTAAGCATGGTTCAGTTGTAGTTGCATTCTTAAGGGGTCCAAGGCTGTAAGTTTCAGTAAGTGTTGAGGACTTAGTCACTCTCAAGACCCCAAGACTTTATAGATTTTTATTTTGTCCTTTCTGACTCAAATATGTTGGTTTTGAGTTGAAACATGTTTAGGGATGTTAAAGGTGTGTCCTAGGGGAGTTTTAGGATTTTTGGAGGGGAATCAGGGTATGTTTGGATAGTGGAGAATGAGAACCCTCACGATAGGCCTGTGACATGAGGGTTGCTCCATAGGCGAGGGGGTTACGATGCTAGGGCAGCTCCACCAGACCAGGGGTCGTGGCACGAGGGCCACTCCACTCGAGCAAGGGACGCGGCGCACCAGTGTACCTCATTTAGCTTGTTCATTAATGAAAATCAAGGGGAAATAAGGACTATTCCCTCAACCCAATTCATCCATTACATGATTTTGGGCAACCATAGAGGCATTATTTGCTCCTTCCTCTCAAATTACTCTCAAGAAATCCTTCTCCTTCCCAAGAATTAAATCGAAGCTCTTTCTTCAAGAATCCAAGAGTTCAAGCTCCCAAGTCCAATCAATCTTCAAGAACCTAAAAATTGAGGTATGCTGGTATTCATCAATGGGTTCCTTTCACCCGTTGAGCCCAAAAACCTTCTGAGTAAAATATAATTTCTTGTTTAAATATGGAGTTTATATGTTCAAAATGGGTTAAATTCATGTTTTTCCTAAGTGATTGAACTCAATTTCATGTCCACGTATGATCCCATGAAAGGTTAGGTTAATTAGTGTTTTAAACTACAATTTCTAATGTTATGTTCAAGAAAATTTCATGGTACAATATCAAATTATGAATTTATCCAAGTAATCATGTTATTTTCTTATATTTAACATATTCCTATTTTAAAGTTCATGATTCTCACTCGTTTGGTGAAATGTTCATATTTAGGGCTTTGAACCATGATTCCATGCTACAGTATTAAGTTTTGATATCATATTTTTAGGATCATTCAGTGCTGGTAGGTTATGCACACCCGATACCTATATGTTTTAAATGATTTAAAATTTTCAAGGAATAAGTAATTTAAGCCATGAATCTTATCATTGTACTCAAAAATTTATGATCACGATGAACACTATCAGAAATAATGTTTAGTTAAACTTAGTTCAGTTTAATACCGGTGTCAGTTCAGTTGGGAGTAGGATTTAGCACCGAGCTAACCCAGGGATGATGGTTCACCTGCCAGTAGAGTGTGTGACATTTAATAACAGTTTCTAAATTCCAGAATTACGTAGACATGGTAGGTTTGAGATATCTTCCTGCCAATTGAGGATTGACTCACATCTCATGAGAACACCTGCCAGTAGAGGGTGACTCCCTAGCCCTTTAGGACACCAGTTTAGTAGATCAACACAACCAGTGTTAGTACCCATGTCACGGTACTTACACCCTTCCAACTAGGGTTACAGGTTGGACCTCGATTAGCTCAGATTGGGAAATGTTGGTTATATAATAGCTCTCATAGTATTAATACAGTATTTTGCATATTTTAGTTCAGGTTTTCTTGACTAAGTGTACAAATTTTTAGTTATTCAGTTATACAGAGTGAGTTTGATTTGATCATTATACCTATTCTTATGATAATTGCATCTATGCAAGTGTATATGGATAACTCTCTTATGGTGATGGAAAATGTTTGATGATAATTAGGTGAATTATATGATCTCTATGATTGAGTAATATGCATGAGTTTTCTAACTTGATGAGTCAATTCTTGAGGTTAGGATATTTCAAAGTAGTATTCTTGAGATCCCAATTGTATAGGACATGCTTGTTCTTGGAAATTATATTTTGGGTAGTAATTGAAGTACTAGATAGAGTGTATTGCTTGTTATAGAATTGTGGAGTCTTCTATGATTATGAGGCTTAGAGTGAAGGGTTTTTTAAGGATGAACAAGGCTTTAAGTGTGGGTGACGATCTGAGGTAGATTTATGTGCCTTAGTGTTGTTATCCAGGCTTATTTAGGTTAGTTTAGAGGACTTCTCTTGCTCTTGATAAGTAAATCCTTCTAAAATTGAGAATTTAAGTCTTATGCTACTTTATGACAATGCTTAAGGTATGTTTCAAACAAGTTTGGAATCAATTTGTTCACTTAGAGTTTAGACAAGAAAACTAGTTTTACTAGTTTGAGCTATGTTATTTTAGTTGATCTCAATGGATTCTAGTGTGATTAATGAGTTACTAAGGCCATTATTGAGTAATTATGTGTATAATAACTTTTTTATAGTGTTTAAGGTTCAATTGAAATAGTCCGAGAGTCAAAACTAAGTTAAAGATCAAAAGGACAAAACTAGTACTCTTAGCTTAAGTTACTCATTCATAATCTAGGATTGTATGTTGTTTTGAGCTCTAATTTATGGTGTTTGAATTTATAGGATGCTTTGTGAGTTGATAATGATGCTATATGTATGATACATAAGCTGTAAATCAAGTGCAAATAACACCACAAATATTGGAATGGATGGATAAACACATGGGACAAGATTTGACAAAAAACAGACATTTTGGAGTCATTGGCATGCCACGATCATTACACACCCCTTTAGGGACGTTCCACATCCTTTAGAGCATCATAAATGACGAATTATAGTGTTTTAAAACTATTAGGGCATTCCACAGATACTATTCATTGCTATAAGGGCGTGGCACGCTCTTATATAAAAATCAAAAGCTTCTGTCCTCCTATAAATAGGACCCTTAAATATTATGCTATACACCTTGGATGACCTTGGGACTTTAACGGAGGTTGGAGAACACTTTCATTAGAGTTTTTATTCAATTAACTTTTTTTTTATGGATTTTAGTATGTATTAATTTATTATGATTACGGTTACATCCATGATCTAAACACCCTTTTCCTGGGTTAAGAACAAAAACACGATTTCTATTATTGTGAATTGGTTTGGTTATGGTTTTTTATCATTGTTGTTTATTTATTTATTCCTTCTATCACTATTTTAAGTATTTATGCTCCGTACAGAGTCAGGATTCAGGGATTTTATAACGCCCCGAGATACCATCCCGAGATGTCACATAGTGCTTATGGACCTAAAGGACCATAAGCTAACCTTTTTCCAATATCTATACCAGTACACTGCATAATATCTGAAATAAATGCAGAAACTTTCCATAAGGTTCAACAAATCTATACATACTCAAAACTGAAAACTGAATACTAATACATCCGTCTAAAAATCCTCTAAACTATCTGAACTGTGGATTTGATGGGATAGGTCCCCAACTAACTCCATCAACTGAAAATAAATAAAATCTGAAATAATAATAGTAAACTGAGATTCGTCCTCGAAAGAAGAGGACTCACTGCTACTGCTGCTGACGGGGACTGAACTGCTGAGGATAATCTGGATCCTATGCCTCTGAACCTATGGTGTTAAATAAAACACCAACAAATGCATCAGTACAGGAATGTACCGAGTATGTAGATGAGGTAGGCTAATGAAAGGGCTCATGCATGAACTAAACTGAATAATCATGAAAGATGCCGCATGAGAACACATACATGAATGCACAAAACATAAACACAATCATCACAACTCTAGATACTGAAACTCGCATACCACTTTACTGCAGACTGAACTCACTACTGACACTGAGATACTGAATCACTGAATCCTCTGATACTGATAACTGAGGATCTGGATGTGCTTACATCAAGGATTGTACCCTGAGCTTACTACTTTTGACTGACAGAATTAGAGATCAACTTTGCTAATAGATTATTCTGGAAGCAATTATTAATAATAAGAAGTATGATTATATCTGAATCTGACAGCAAGAATATTCAATAGAAATCTTATACTGTGATCAATCCTGTCTGGCGGTATATCTCTGAATATGATATTAATCAACTGTATATGTGACCAAGCCTATCTATTAGGATGGTCCATGAATCAATGGAACTATCTGACTTCCTCATAAAGATAGATGATTGTATCTGACAGTCCTAATTTCTGAAGATTAATTCTAAAACTGAGACTGAATTTGAAACTGAAACTGTGGGAAGTAGTCACTTAACCGATATGCCCAAACCTATCATAGGTGGGGTCCAACCTCTACACCCGATTGGGAGGGTGACAATACCATGCCACGGGTAAAGACATTATCTTTATGTGCATTATCTTTATGTGACCCTCATCTATCAGGTGCTCAAATGAGAACGGTGGAGCCCTCATCTAATAGGTCAAGCCACCTTATCTACCCTCATCTAACAGGTATGATGTCTCTCATCTACCCTCAACTAGTAGGTATGATGTCTCAACCTATGCTGGCTACGTAGTTCTGGAGCACAAATATTACATCTACAAATTACACCCTCTACTAGTAGATAAGTTCCCATCCTTGAGCTCGCTCGGTGCTACTTTCTACTCCCAACTGGAACGACTGACATATAGAGTTCTCACACTGGGCATGCATATATGATGCATGGAATACTTGACTGATGATACTCATAGCTGAATTCTCATAATACACATGCATATATGATGCATGGACTCATAACTGGGATGATCTCATAAATACATGATTGAACACACACTGACAAGTTGAACTCTTTCTACTAAATGCGCATATCTAATGCATGAATGTTTGGCTAAGCTGACTTTTGAAAGCATGACTTGACAATGCAACAATGATTGATGCTAACCTTATAAGAAAAATCTAAACATGCATTGAGATGAATCTAATGGCATGTAACATCCTAATACCATGGGGTATCTCCCCCTTGGGACTCTATGTCCCTCTAAACACACTTTGCTAAAATACTAGAGCGGTGCGTAGGGCACCTATAGACTGGGTAATAATTGATCGATCAAGATCTGAAACTTATGCATGACTCATGCTAACATATAAGCTCAAAATGAGAGAAAAGGATCTATCAATGCATAACATAAAGATGAAGGGATCATAACATACCCGGGTTAATTTTTGGGGATCTTTCCCGATCAAGGCGAGCCTGAAGTGCATACAATCTATTATGAGCTGAAGGATGACTACACTGACTTTGGGGACCTGGCTTAGGGAAGTATCAAACTTTGTGACCGTTCTTGCCCCATTCAAATCATACATCACTATCGGCTCTACATACACTCTTATGATATTTACCATATTCTTCACACAACGGGTAGGTACGAACACCACTAGTACTACTCTGGGCTTTGAAGCTTGGCGCTCCCTCAAATCTGACACCCCCAAATGTAGGTGCGAGTACACTAGCTAAAGATGGAGCTGGAACTAAAAGTCTCTGACCATACTAAGAACTACTACCACCTTGAGAGCCTGACTGCGAGAAACCACAACTACTTGTCTTGGCTCTCTTACTCACTCTCCCTCTCTCCTTCGTCTTATCTGCCTCAATATGTTGTGCATGAATCATTATCCTAGAAAGATCCATATCTCTATTAAGCATGGCAGCTCTACATTCTTTCAACACATCACTTGATACCCCAGTCAAAAACTTACTCATACTCGCTCTAGGGTCAGCTATCAAGTCGGGAGCATACTTAGCTTATTGGTTAAACTTAAGACAATACTCTTTTACTGTCATGGAGCCTTGCCATAGGTTCATAAAATATTCTACCTTAGCTTCTCTCATTTCTAACAAGAAAAACCTATCTAGAAAGGCACTCTGAAACTCTAGCCAAGTCATGGGAGCTGCATTCTCCCCTCTACTCTCTCCTATATCACTACCCAATCATGAGAAATATCTTTCAACGTATAAAATGCTAACTCAAAACTCTGCTCCTCTGACCGAGATCCCATCTCGAGACATCACACGGTGCTTATGGACCCGAAGAACAACAAGCTAATATTTTTCTGATATCTGTACCTATACATTGAATAATATCTAAAATAAATATGGAAACTTGCCATAAGGGTCAACACATCTATACTTACTCAAAATTGAAAATTGAATACTAATACATCCGTCAGAAAAGACTCTAAACTGTTTGAACTATGGAGTCGATGGGACAGGTCCCCAACTAACTTCATCAACTAAAAATAAACAAAATCTGAAACAATAATAGTAAATTGAGATTTGTTCTCGAAAGAACAGGACTCACTGCTACTGCTACTAACAGGGGCTAAACTTCTGAGGATAATCTAGATCCTGTGCCTCTGAACCTATGGTGTCAGATAAAACACCATAGCACAAATACGTCAGTACAAGAAAGTATCGAGTATGTAGACGAGGTAGGCTAATGCAAGGGATCATGCATGCATAATATCTAAATTGAATAATCATGAAAGATGCCGCATGATAAAACATACATGAATGCATAGAACATGAACACAATCATCCAACTCTAGATACTGAAACTCGCATACCACTTTACTGCAAACTGAACTTACCACAGATACTGAGATACTGAATCACTGACTCCTCTGGTACTGATAACTGAGGATCTGGATGTGCTTACATCAAGGACTGTACTCTGAGCTTACTTCTTTCGACTGACAGAATTAAAGATCAACTTTGCTAACAGATTATTCTGGAAACGATTATCAATGATAAGAAGTATAATTATATCTGAATCTGACAGCAAGAATATTCAATAGAAATATGATATTATGATCAAGCCTGTCTGGTGGTATATTTATGAGTATGATATCAATCAACTGTATATGTGACCAACCCTATCTGTCGGGATGGTCCGAAAATCAAAGGATCTATCTAAGTTCCTCATAAAGATAGATGATTGTATCTGACAGTCCTGATTTCTGAAGATTGATTCTGAAACTGAGACTGAATCTGTAACTGAAACTGTGGGAAGTAGTCACTTAACCGACATGCCCTAACCTACCACAGGTGGGATCCAACCTCTACCCTCGGTTGGGAGGGTGCCAATACCGTGCCATGGGTAAAGACATTATCTTTATATGTATTATCTTTATGTGACCCTCATCTATCAGGTGCTCAAACAAGAATGACAGAGCCCTGATCTAACAGGTCAAGCCACCATATATACCCTCATCTAACAAGTATGATGTCTCTAATCTACCCTCAACTAGTAGGTATGATGTCTCAACCTACACTGGCTACGTAGTTCTGAAGCACAAAGATTGCATCTATGAATCACACCCTCTACTAGTAGGTGAGTTCCCATCCTTGAGCTCACTCGGTGCTAGTTTCTACTCCCAACTGAAGGACTCTGACTGAATTCTTAACTAAGCACAACTGAACTAAATCTGATACTGATCATGTTTTTCAAAAGATCTGAGTTACGCTGAGATTACTTAGTTCTATATCTTATGGAAAAGACATCGAATCATAGTATCTGATTGATGATATAGAGCTTGAATAGATTAATCAAATTACTTCTAAGATTAGAATTGAATCACTTGAATACTATTAGATCTGAGTTAATTACAGGACTAAGGCTTGATTACTAGAGATACAGAGATTATAGAGATTTCTGAGATTACTGAGCTTTCTTAAGTTCCACAATTGTCTGAGGATATAGAGTTCTATAGTTCATTGAGTTCTAAGAATCATGGATCAACTGGAATTATCGAGAAACTGACACGGGCTCTAGAAAACAACTCTATTTTTGGGTATAAAAACCCCCAGGACTCGATAGCATAAAAGTAAGCATCATTATTCATTCATCATCATAAGCATTCAAGCATCTTCACAAGTAATTCAACAATCATGCCATATGTTCATTTTCACAGTCATTAACCATCACCTCAGGCATTTAAGGATCTCAAATGTCTATTCCTCATCACAGTCGCCAATGAGTCACTTTAAGCATCTCAGAATCATAATTATATAATAACGTAGGGAAAACATGCTACTAGATTTTACTCCCTTCAACAATGTTTTACCTCAGCTATTTCATACCTATATCAATCTTGACATGTGTTTGGATATCCCATGGCTTGGGAAGACTTCATACTATCACGTCATAACTCACTTTCTAACCACTTGGTATGTATTAAAAGCTTAACATATATCAAGAGCATATAATTAGGGAAATTTACAACCATCATATCTCGACTTGTTCACAAGGGTCTTTCAACAACCACTAGACATGATCGATTTTACACCTACTTGGGAATTTTATGCTATCTTGGCACATTTCACTCGCTAAGGCATTTTATCAAACACTAGGCATGCATGTACTTTCTCATAATTTGGGGTTTCCTATTCAACATACTATAGTGGCCCTTATGCTTCACCTAAGCTCTTTATCAAACCTATGGGAAACGTTCTTCACTTATTCAACCATTTCTACACCCAAAAGTCATGAACGCATCACATGGAAAAACAACTTCAAGATGGTCTATCACAAACATCACATGAATTACACATAATAGGGTCAAAGCTCATAAATATTGTAGGCAAACATAAATAAAAATTCAACAACACATTAAACATCCACTTCAACTCATACAAATTATTAACAACTCATAAACATAAAAATCTTTTAGTTTTAAAAAGGGTTCTTGAGCTTCTTGGATGAAAGGGACCCAAGAATCAATATCTACATACCTTAACCTTTGAAATTGGATGAAATTTAGTGCTTGGAACTTTATCCACACTTGAAATAAATAAATTCCTGAAGCCCACACTATGAGGAACTTGATTCTTAAAGAAACCTTGAAGAATTTCTGGATGAATTTTGGAAGATTAGGGTTCTAGAATAAAACCCTAGATATTCTTGAGAGAATTGGAAAAGAAAATGATTGAATTAGGGTTTGAATTAGGGTTAATAATATTTATAAAGGATCAAAAAAGGTAATAAAATGACCAAAATACCCTTGTAAAAATGCCCTTGAATTGCTGGAAAAATATACTTGATGCCATCCGTGACAGGCCGTCAGGTCCATGATAGGTTATCATGAATGGTCGTCACAAAAGGGGTACAAATTCTTGATTTTCTACCTAGGGTTGAGGATGTCGTCAGAATGTGACACGTCATCAAAAAGGTCATCAGAAACGTGATAGCCCGTCAGAGACATCGTCACCGTTTTCCAGCTTGACATGCTGGATAAAATAGGGATAACTCTTTGCTCCGATATTGGATTTAGACAAAATTGGTATCATTGGAAAGCTAATTCAAATATATTTCATTTGATATATAGAAATACACCCAGTTCTTCATATAGAACGAGTTATGGTTGATTCAAGTTGACCCAAATTTTTACGGTCACTAAAACTTGAACGATAGGAAAGCTTTCAACTCTATAATGAGTTAGGGGACCTCTATGATCTTAATTCATTCTCAAATAGATTCCCACATGATTCAAAGTATTTCATACTTGGGAGGATATTTATGAAACATTTTGACTCAGATTTTCTCTTTACCGAATACGCTCTAAGGCTTAGACTGGAAGAGGATTTTGCGAGGCATTACAGATTTCAAATGACCCTTAGAGTACATATATAATCATCTTGTAAGCTCGAAAGGAGGAAAAAAAGGATAGAATGTGGGATAGATAGAATAAGATTGTAATTGTCTAATTGAATGAACTTATAATGTGTATTTAGGATAGAAATATACCTAAGTTTCATATTTGGTTCACTTACGGTATGAAATATGAACACATTTAATTTAGTCTCCCATCCCGGCTCAATGATATAGTTTTAGGGCTAAGTTAAATAGGTAATTAGACACTCAAAAGATCATGATCATAAATAGGTGTAAACAATCATATTGACAATCTTGAATAGTCAGTCACAACTTTGTTTGATCTCCTTGAACCTAGCTCTCGGGATCTCCTATCTGCTGGGTAGAGTTAACATCATGATGAATTTTCCCATGCCATAAACCTATTCCCATCGATAATTTCTCAACTCCCTCTCTAGATAAGCCTTTTGTAAGTGGATCTAACACATTATCTTTTGACTTTATATAGTCAATTATGATAATTCCACTAGAGAGTAGTTCTCTGACTGTATTATGTTTCCATCTTATATGAAGATATTTACCATTATACATTTTGCTCCCTACCCTTTCTATTGCCACTTGACTATCATAGTCTATGCCAAGTATTGCTAATGGCTTAGGACTATAAGTAATATCTTCCAATAAATTTTAAAGCCATTCAGCTTCTTCACCGGCTCTATCTAATGCAATAAATTTAGATTTTACTGTAGAGCGAGTAATACATATCTGTTTGGACAGTTTCCAAGATAATTCTCCTACATCTAAAGTAAATATATATCAACTCATAAATTTTAGTACATTCGATCCAATGATCCAATTTGCATCACTATATCCTTCAATTACCACTGTATATTTGTTATAATACAAAGTGTAGTCTTGAGTATGTTTTAGATACCCCAAAACTCTTTTCATTTCCATCCAATGAGTTTGACTGGGATTACTCGTGTACCGACTTAACTTACTAATAGCATTCTATGTCTTATCGCATACAATCCATGATTTATATCACACTTTTCCATACTCTTGGGTAGTTTAATTGTGAGTCACTTTCTCCTTTATTCTTTTGAAGTGTAAAGATCACGTCTAATAGAGTCTTGGAAATACTAAAATCTAAATATTTGAACTTGTCAAGTAATTTTTCAATGTAAGAGACTATGACAATACCAACCCGTGTGGAGTTTTATGAATTGTTATTCCTAAGATCACATCTGCAACTCTAAGATTTTTCATATCAAACTTGCTCTCAAGCATTCATTTTGTAGAATTTATGTCAAAAATATCTCTACTGATGATCAACATATCATCTACATACAAACAAGCAATGACTTTGTGATTTGGAGTGTCTTTTATCTACACACATTTGCCACATTCGTTTATCTTGAAACCGTTTACCGACATAGTTTGATCAACTTTGCATGCCACTGTTTGGGTGCTTGTTTTAGTCCATAAAATGACTTAACAAGTTTGCACATTTTTCCTTATTTACCAAGAATACAAAAACTTTGGATTGTTCCACATATATTTGGATGCAACCAACATCCGAATGAACATTATCTTTGTTACTAACGTGTATGTGTCAAAATAATTAATACCTTCTTTTTGTCTAAAACCTTTCACAATAAGTCTTGCCTTGTATTTTTAATAGTATCTCCATTCTTAATCTTTCTTTTAAAGATCCATTTAGAATCTAAATGTGTATTTCATGGAGGAAGATCAACCAACTCCTAAGTATGGTTTCTTATAATTGAATCAATCTCACTATTGACTGCCTCTTTCTAAAAGGATGAGTCCAAAGGCGACATCACTTCTTTAAACGTTTGAGGCACATTTTCAAGAAGAAATGTTACAAAATTTGATCCAAAAGAAGTTGACATTCTTTGATGTGTACTATGCCTTGGATTCTCATTATTAAGTACATTCTCGTTTGATTTATCTAGAGGTCGTTTAAATCCTTCACTACACAGCTCGTGTCCAATTTAATATAGATATATGTGTTCAAAGAAATCAGCATTATCTAATTCGATTATTGTATTTTCATGAATATTCAAATATTTAGATTTATGAACCAAAAATTGACATACTTTAATACTTGTGGTATATCTGATGAACACACATTCCTAATCCCTATTTTTACCTTTTTAGGTATAGGAACTTAGAATTTAGCTAGACACCCCTACACTTTGAAATATTTCAAGTTGATTTTCCTTTCTTTCAATTTTTCATATGGAATAGAATGTATCTTCTATGTGTCTCTATATTGAGTATTCGGTTTGCTATAAGGATAGCTTTTCCCACAACTTTTGCGGTAAATCTGGACTTATAAGTAAGATATTCATTATTTCCTTTAGGTTTTGGTTTTTTGTTTCTACAATCCTATTTTATTGAGGTGAATATGAAACTGTAGTTTGATGGACAATTCCACTTTCTAAACATATCTCCACAAAAGAAGACATACTTTACACCCCTATTACTTCTTATCGTCTTGATCTTTTTGTCCAAAAAATTTTTAATTTCTATTTTATATTGCCTAAATATATCTATTAATTAATACTTAATATTTAGCAAATATATATATATATAACAATATCTAGTGCAATCGTCAATAAAAAGTTATGAAATACTTTTTTCACCACGAGATGGTGTTGACTTCATATCACAAATATTGGTGTGGATTAAATCTAAGGAATTAGAATTTCTTTCAACAGACTTACACGGATGCTTCGCATACTTAGATTCTAAATACATTTGACACTATTATTTATTACACTCAAAGTTAGGCAAAACTTCTAAATTAATCTGTTTTCACAAGGTTTTATAATTGACATGTCCTAAACGAATATGCCACAAATCATTTGACTCTAGTAAGTATGAAGAATCCTCAACTTTGTTCATTTCAACAACCATTACATCAAGTTTGAGAAGTCCCTCATTGAGGTAGCCCTTTCCTACATATATTTTATTCTTGATTATTACAAGTTTCTCCAAAATAAATACACACTTAAACTCATTTTTAACAAGAAGTGTTGTCGAGACTAAGTTCTCCCCTATAGTAAGAATATGGAGAACATTGTTGAGAGGTTATTTTTAGGAATATCTTCCCACTTCGTTCAACCTTAACTGTTATATTATTTTCCATGAAGATCATATCTTTGGGATCAGTGGTATCATAAGTAGAAAAAGCTTCTTTATTTTCACAAACATGTCTAGTGGATCAAAAATCAAACAACCATTTATTTGGATAGCTACCTTGATTGATTTCAGTGATAAAAGCATACAAATTTTTAATCTTTTCAGTTGTTTTGACTTGTTTATATGATATTTTTTCTTGTTCTTATTCAGAGCCTGACTACCTAGAGTTTTATGGCCAACATTACTACAATTATAGTTCTTGCCTTAGAACATTTTCTTATTCTGCTCTTTCTCTTGTCTAGAAGACTTCTTCATTTTTTTAATTATTTGGAGAATCACCCTTAACATAATTTGCAACTACTATTGATAATTTTTCATTCAACTCATTATCCTCTTCTATATTGGGACGATTCACAAGATCTTTCAAACCAGACAATTGATTTTTAATCATTACTTTTTCTAAAATATGAGAATTTATACATGTGAACATTTGCATTTTAAGTTTGGTTAGCCAAAATAATATCATTTGTGAACACCAAATATTTTTCCTGTTTCTTGCCATTTTCATTGCTAGAGCAATATTTGAATGACTTAATGACACAACATTGATTGTCATTGGGACAACACCATTCACAACCGAATCAATTTGTTGTTATGTTTCATTCATCATTTTCCTATCAATCTTTAACATACACTTTAGTACTTCAGAATACTAATAATAATGACTTTAATATTTAACTTACTTGTTTCTAGTTAATGATGAAGTTTTCATATGTTTAAATCAACAACCGAATGAACTTTGAAATTTGATAAAGTTTTCATGACTTTATCAAATTCTAAAAGAGTGAAATCCCACAGGTTTTAAACTCCATAAACTAATACATAGATTTTAACGAATCGATGAAGTTTTTATATTCTTTGAACCAAATTTCACACTAATTTCTTGATAAAGTTTTTATATTCTTCTAATAGAGAGAGTAGAAATCAAAAGATTTTAGTCTCCACAAAGTCAGACCCAATACAGATTAACCAACTACTTGATTTATAAACGGTGATAATTTTTTTTCTTTCTTTTACCAAACAAGTACAAAATATAAATATTTTTATAATTTTCTTAAGATTGTTGTTTTTCTCAAGTTTAGTCAAATCTGTATTTTTTCAACAGTATCCTAAAACATATTCAAATTAATATTTGAATAATCAGATGAAATTTAAACTCTATATTTATAACTTTGAACTTGTAACACTAAGTTCAACCCAACTTATAGATGACCAAAAATGAAGTTCAAACTATTTTCTTAAAAATAGAAAAATCAAATATTAAGAACTTCAACACAAGTTCAACTAGCTTATGAACTATCAAAATGATGTTTTAAGAACTTCAAACACAATTTCAAATAGTTGAAGCACTATCAATATGAAATTCAATTTTTTTATGGAAAAATAGTGAAACCAACTTTAAAAAAAGAGATGAAATAGAAAGTTTCAAGTTCACTGAATTCATGGTGTGTCCTTGAGAAAATTATTTCTCTAAAGTACCTGAGTTTATGATATATATCCTCCCAGAATAAATTGAATCACTTCGACAGAATATAGGTACCTCAATTACTATCGAATTATTAATGTGCCATGATTTCATGTCATTTTCGATGCTTAAAAATGAAAAATATGAAAGTACTTAGGTCTATTTTGGTAGATGTGATGTGTTTTTGTATTTATTTTATAGAAAACTAGGTCTCGTAGCTCAATAGAAGAAAAAGAGTTAGAGACTACTGAAGATCCAACCTATGAGACCACCTATGTGGCGTAGGTACTACTTAAGATACCATGGGTGGCCTCGTGGGTATCATATATGGTGAAGTCAAAGACTCTGAAAGATGATGTTGTTCCTGATATTAACAAGAAGTGAATTATGGTGCATAAGTACTACTTACAGTACCGTAAGTACCATTATGGATGTCAGAGTGTGAAGTCCTAAAATCTAAATCCTGAAGCTTTCGTCTAATATAGAAGATGATACCACCAACATGGCGTAAGTACCACTTACGCCTTATAGGTGCCTTCACAAGTACAAGTACTGCAACATGATGAGATTCTGAAGTTCCCTGTTATTTATGATGCTTACCTACATGGCGTAGATGCTACTTATGGCCCATCAGTGGCCACCAATCCAAATTTTTTGTTCATTTTGGCTTAGATTTTTAGGGTTTTAATGTAAAGTATAAATACTATTTTTACATTTTGGTCGGTTTAAGCACTTATAATATTCACAAACATATATTTGATTCTAAGATTGACTTTAATCTTGGAATCTTTTTGTTCTTAGTTTTTAGGTGATTATTAATTTGAGAGTTTGGTTTTATTCTTCCATTATTGTGAGTTTATTTCTATGATTTCTTTATTGAATTTCATAGTTTTATCGCAATTATGAGTTGCTAAATCCCTTAGCTAGGGTTGTGGTTACCATGGAAGAATAACGAAGTAGAGGAAGTGGGAGGTTCTTCTAGATCATTATTAATGCATGTATTATGGTCTTTTCAGATTATTTGCTTCCTTAACTACTATAGAAGTTAAGGACTTGTCTGTATTCACAATCATTTTCATAAGAGAGGTCAAGTTTGGAAAAAGAATATTACAACAGTGATTCGAGGCTATCAACCCTCAGCTAACTAACTTGATACTCATAAGGTGATAGTTAAACTAGGATTGAAGACTAGGGTTTGCAAGGTGACACTCTGAGACTTATAAGGTGAAGAGTGAAATTTACCAAGGCATTTACAAGACGGTTGGTGATACCTATCTTGTCAGGTTCTGTGTGTGTAGTAGTAAGATAGTCAGATTGAGCCTGATAAACCTACAGAGTTAGGAAATCATGGGGAACACAGACCTAGTGTTTATCTTAGATTGATTACAATCAAAAGAAATCAAGACTTTTTACTATTTACTGTTTACTACAAATTCCCCGAATTTAATTTCCGATATTGCACAGCCATTTCAATAGGTTTTAGAGAGATTTCGGACCTATTCCCTTTGGGTTCGACCCTAATCTAGTTGGGTTCTAATAATTTGATAGCGACCATATTGTATCTTCTTGGAGGGAATAGCTTGGGTGACATTAATTATGAATGCACTCAACGTTAGTAAATCACACTAGAGTTTTCTCTATTCACACCTCTTAAAAACCTAACAACACTTACAATACACTGAAGTTAGTTACGCTAATAACTAACTTTGATAACAAAATCTAACAAATTAATTGGATAAGAGAGAGGGTTTAACAACATATTGTACAAATGACCAGTTTCTATAAATGGACACTTTTAGCCACATAGCCTTTCTTAAACCCCCCTTCTCAAGTTATGCTCTCTAAATATATATGTTGTGGACACCTACTTGGAATTAAGATATTGGTGATTAACTTTGATTCATTCCTTTAAGTAGGTTTGTAGGTTTGTTCCTTTGCAGATATCTATTGAAACTTGATGTTTCCTTCTTAATTTTCTTTCTTAGTGAAGTGATAATCAATCTCAATTTTGTATGTCCTCTCACGATAGACAAGATTACCTGCTATATGTAATGCTGATTTACTACCATTGAATATGTCAATAGGTAGTGCAATCTTGACTTCCAATTTTGTCAGTAATCCTAGTAGCCAAGTGAGTGCAGACACAGTAGAGGCTAAGCTTCTGTATTTTGCTTTAGCAAAACTTTTGGAGATGATGGTTTTTTTCTTGAGACTACAAGATAATAAGTAGTTCCCTAGTTTGATTATTAATCATATGACAAATCTCACTGGTGTGGGTGTTGTTCAGTCAACATCACAGAAGGCAGTCATTTTCTGAATAGGATTATTTAAAACAACAATACTTGCCGAGGTTGTGTCTTTATGTATTTGACATTTCTCAATGCTGCTTCCATATATGATTTCGTTGGTTTCTGAAGATATTGTCTTTGGACATTATAGGCAATGTTAGGTCATGTAACTTAAGATACAACAATTTACCTATCTGTCTTTAATATTAAACATATCAAGCTATAGTGAATCTTTTCCCTTGTTGCTGCTACTTGCATAGTCATCATATACACTTGTTGTTAGTTTGATATTTGTATTTATGAGAGTGGTAAATTAATTGGAAGTTACTATTCCAAGTTTAGAGATAAACTCCAATAGGTATTTTCTTTGGTGTAGTAATATCCATTGTTCAGATCTAGCGAATTCTATTCTGAGAAAGTACTTTAGATATCCAAATCTTTCATCTTTAACACCTATTGTAATGCTTGTTTTGTTTCCTCAATCAGTCTCAAATTGCTTTCTATCACAAGCACGTCATCCATATAGATCTATATTACTATAGTTCTAGATTCAGATTTCATGAATAAAGAATTGTCATATTGACTTGTTTGTACTTGAGATTCCGCAAAGCTTTTGATAACTTGGCATTTTATAGTCTAGGTGCCTTCTTCAATTCATATAAGAATGTAATGAGTGTGTGTAGAGGTTTATTCTACCTCTGACTTAGTGTCACAACCCAAAATTGGGATTGTGATGGCACCTATCACACCTACCTTGTCCGGTAAGGTTAGAACCTAACTTGAGAAATAAACCCAACAATTAAGAAGCATAAGAAAAAAAAAGGCTACATATACACCCAAAAAGTCTTAACACAAATAGAAAGAGGAATACAACTAGAATAACAACAACCCTGGTCTGGAGGTTACTAGTACAAACCTCTAAAATCGAGTACAATGAGAGAGTCTAAACTTTCTCAAAATGCATAAAGATAAAGATAGAGAAGATTCACAGTAGTCTCTGAGATCTACAACAACTACCTCGAACATTTGGAGTTCATAGAAAATCACAATCAATGTCTAGGGGTCGTGGTTCGGTATCTGCACATTCGGTGCAAAAAAATAGCAAGGGTGAGTGCATAACTACCTTTACTTATTATCATCATCGATCAACCCTAATTCAAAGTAGTGACGAGAGACACCAATATCAACGATCGAACACAACCATAAACCTATACTCATGAAAGGAACCCTATTCTAGAAGATATAATATGATTGCCATAGTCGTATACGTATCACAACTCAAGTTCAATTAATCAACAGAAATAGATATTTAGATACTCAACACCTAAAAATTATCATATAATCATCACTTCATGTTATGCAATTAGAGTAAGAGATATAAATGAGTGAATGCAATGCATATGCTTTGTACACACCCACTATAATGTAAAGTCAACTAGGATTCATGAGGGACTCATAAGGTTCATGTACAACATGTTTCTAACAACAATTAATAAAGCAATGTACGAAAGAAGAAGAACATAACTAAAAGTTAATGAATGAACTTATATACGTTGAAAGATATATAGCTGAATTCCACAATAGAATCAATGTATAATAAAATTACACTATAAAATGTATGAGTATAAAAAATAGTAATTTATAGAATAACTCACCTAATTAGAAAAAGAGGACCATAGTTTATTCTAATTTTTGAATGATGATAAAAATAATTTAGTGAGAAAACATTGAGATTTCGACAAGATCACCAATTCTTGGAAGGCTTTATATATACCTATAAAAATGATTAGCAAATATTATTAGGTGAAACCATTTTTTCATCTAATTCATCAATATGGTCTATGATTAAATAATGTATATAGGAACTACCTATATACTTGTTCCATATTTTATAAATTAAAAGACTGAATAGTTCTGGTTCGTAATTATCCCAAAACATAAGTATACACGTTAAAAGAAATTCTTAAAAACAAGAAAAAAATTAATGTTGGAAATTGGATGTCTGATCTTACATTAAAGCAATGCTCCGACCTCTTTTCGTGTTTTCTGTGACTTAGGGCATCAACAAATTTATGTGTACTAATCAATCCAATAATAGAAGAGTACAAGAACATCAACAAAGAAAAAGAGAGAATAAAAAATATGAATAGTAACACACCAAATATTTAACAAATCATCAATATTTGACACCCGTCTTGCCTTTGCTAATAGAATATTCATGGAAACTATATTGTGTTTATCAATAAGCAAAACGGTAAGTTACCTTATTGACCGAGAAAATAAACTTCAAAAGTTAAAGTAAATAATTAATTTGCTAATAAAATTTTATTCACGATATCAATAAAAAAAATCCTAAATGCAGTATATTTGCTTACACTCACACTTGAATCACTCAATACAAAATATTATATATCTAAGTTAAAAGAAAAGAAAAGAAAAGTATCAAATTCACGTCTACCATAGTCATATACGTAACTCAGCAAAAAAAGAGATTTCCCTCCAAACAAAAATGTGATTCTCTAGCACTTCCGTGCCTACATGAGCTTCAATAAAATAAAACACGTTAACATGAAATAAAATAAATAACATGAGATATCATCTCTAGTTTCTAATCTTTAATCTCTAATCTATTAAAAGTGAAAAAACCTTATAAATGTTGTTTAAAGTTTTTGTCCTTCATTAAAAGTCTTTGTAATAGAAAAACAATTATCTTTTCACCTTTTCCTTCAATAATTTATTATTTTATGATATTAAATATTTACTATAATATACATAGTGAAATTAAAAAATTTCTTATTATTGTTAATTTCCTAGATGTATGGTAATTTGTAAATTCCTAGGTCTTCTAACATCTTTAATTCCTCTAATTTATGGAAAGTTTGGAGAAGATCAACTTTTATTTCATGTTCTTTGCAGAATGGGACAAGAGTTCATGATTACATGGATCTACCACTCGAAATAAGCAAGAATATGGCACAAATTTTGACTAATTAATTGGTTGATTCATGCTCACCACAATTTGAACTTAATTAAGAAACTTTATACAACATTGTTGTTTGCCGCCTTGCTATGAAGACTTCATCACGAAGGGAATTGCAGTTGGTGTCCATTAGTGCCATGTTCATATTCTTCAACTATGAAAAATTTTGGGCTCCTGAAGTATTAGTTTATGGGAAAAGGCTTCAATTTACCCCTATACTTTAAGAAATTGAATAAATATGCCCTTCGTCGTACTTTGGGGTCATATTTACCCTTGATGTCGTACTTCAGAGCCAAATTATCCTCATTTTTAAGAAACTTTTCACTTGTATCCTTCCTTTAATAAAAAATTTCAAACCAGCGTTAAATGACCCACTTTTTAAAAATAAAACATACCTTAGTCTAACCTACCTGTTCCAACCCACAAAAAAAAAGACAAATAAATATAGCACTTCCTCAGTTCCGTTGGTTAAATTTTTCTAACAAACAAATATATTTCTTCCTAAATATTGTTTTGATGATAATCAATAGATAATAAGGGACCAGGTCCTTGGGTCTTCATGTATTCAGTACAACTATCGCTATCTTGCACAATTTTGTCTGTTAATGTAACAAACTGTGTAGGTGATCTTGTACCTTTCAGGACACTTGGACCAATCTTATTTCTACCCTAATCATTATCCAACTATAAATAGAAAGAATGCTCCTAAAATCACTAGTTTTCGAAACCTGATTAATCAAAGACAGAAATAGGGAAAACCTTACATATTGCTCAAGTCCCAATCTTTGTGTGTTGAGAGAGTGTGTGTGTTCTTGAGTCAAGTGTGAGTCTGTAATTGAATTACTCATGTTATAAGAATAATGCTTTTTCTTTATGTTCCTGGGAGTGCTTAGGTAGAGTTAACTGAGTATTATATTGGTTAAAGTTAATCAATATTGAGGTGATCTTTGCAGAGTTGTCAAGGTAGGTTTGTAATAGAGCTATTACAAACTGGTGGAGCTTAGAGTTAGGTTCCCATTTGAGTCTATAATCAAAAGTTTGATTATAGTAGATTGTTGAGAGCTTGTGAGGGCAAGTCGTGGGTTTTCCTCTCTTGAGAAAGGAGGTTTCCCACATTAAATCCTTATGTTTTTAAATTTCCAGCAAAGTTTTAGTTTCCTACTACTTTACTATTTGATTGCCTGTGTCTGACTCTAAGGGAACTGGTCCCTTATAGTGTGGTGCACCCCCCCAGTTTCAATAATTGGTATTAGAGAAAGGAAACTGTAAAAGGTTCATACCTAGAGTAATTTATTCATCATGGCTGCTCCACCTAATCTAGAAGAAGGGAAATCTACCACTAGACCACCCAGATTTAATGGGTAGTACTATGGGTGGTGGAAAACCAGGATGTATGACTTCATTATGGCTAAGAATGAGACATAACTAGAATGATTGCTAAAATTAGGAGAGAGCATGATGATGAAGATAAAAATAAAGTTTAGAAGAATCACAAGGCCAATAAACTTCTAGTTTGTGGTATAGGACTTGATGAACACAACAAAATTTTTGCCCCTGAAAATGCTAAGGAAATCTGGGATTGCTTGAAAACTGCTCATGAAGGAACCACTGATATGAAAGATTCAAAAGTTGATATGTTGACTACTTAGTATAAAGCCTTCACCATGAAAGAAGGTGAAACTATCTAAGAGATGCATACCAAATTCACTTCAATCACCAATGAGTTGTACTGCTTAGGAGAAGTAATTCCTACGTACAAACAGGTGAGAAAAATTCTTGAGATTTTACCTATATACTGGGAAAGGAAAGTGGATGCCATCACCAAGGCAAAGAACCTGAAAACTCTTACTATGATGAACTTATTGGTAATCTGAAGACACATGAACTCAAGAAGCAACGAGGGCAACAAAAGAAGGATGTAAAAGGGAAAAATCTCTGGCATTGAAGGATTTTAAGTCATATTCAACTGAAGAAGTCACTGATGTTGCCTATTTGGCAAAAATAATTGTTAAAGACACTAAGAAAGTGGTCAATTTCAAAAAAAAAGAAAGTAGCAACACAAGGGAGGCTTTGTTGAGGTTTGTCACAAATGTGGAAGTCCTGAGCATTTCATTAAGTTTTGTCAAATGAACGAAATAGATTATCAATAATATCACAAGATTGAGGGTGAAAAAGGAAATAACAAGGACCAGGTCCCTATAAAATCAAGAAAAAAGGCTACAGTTGATTATGCAGTAAAGCAGGACCTAACAGTTTGGGGAGATTGCTCCAGTGAATCTATGAAGGTGAAAAGTCTAAAGATGTATCTATGCTAGCTGTGGAAGATTTTGATGTTATATATGATTACTTTTTCTCTTATGGAAAAAATAGAAGGTGAAGAAGAACATAAGGTAACTCTCTTTGATATTAAGGAAAACTTAGATAACTACTCTGCTAGGAAAATAAAGAAGCTTGCAAATGTGCTGATTGATTCTATGTGTGAATTGACTACTAAGAAAAATTTCTTTAAAAGAAAAATTAGAAAGTCAAGCTCTTGAATTAACTGCTTTAACTCTTTAGATATCTAAAATAGAAGAATTCTTTATAAAGTTGAAATCTGAGAATCTGAATTTAATGACTCAACTAGAAAAAGTAAATAATTCTGATGGTAATAGGAAGAAATAAGATTCAAGGCTTCAAATTAAGCTTGAAGAAAAGTTGAGGCATTCTTAAAATCATCTTATGACTGTACTTCATAAGAATGAAGAATTAGAAAGGGACCTGGTCCATCTAAGGAAAGAACTTAACAAATCAGTAAAATGGACCACATCCTTACAAATCCTTTCTAATTTAACTGGTCAGAGTGTCAATAATGGATGAGAAGGCTATTTATGGCAGTAGAAATAGGGTCCACAAACCTCTATGTATTCATCGTGGAAGAGATGGAAACTTGAAGAAAAACTGTCAGTATTGGCTTAAAGCTAGAATAAACAGTATTAAATACTTCCAGTAGGAAAATTATTATCCTAAAGGTTCCATGCCCTTGAAAAATGTGAAGAAGAACTTTCAACCTAGATGGGCAGAGAAATATTTGATCTCAGCCTTGCCTTCCTTCTAGGAACTTAAACTCAAGTGGGTTCTTAAATCCAGAAAATAACTATGTTTGTAGGAAGAAAGAGGGGCATTCAGTCGGAACTAGTTTATGGATAGTGGATGTTCAAAGCATATGACTAGAGGACTGACTATTTTATCTCTCCAAGACACTTCAAGGTGGAGGTGTATCAATAAAAAATGATATAAAGGACTATTTTCATTGTATTAGAAAGATTGGAAAATCATTTGGTCATGCAATGTAAGATAAGTACTATGTGAATGGTATCAAGTACAGTCTTCTAAGTGTGTATCAAATATGTGACAAAGCTAATGAAGTAAAATTCCTATCTGATGGGGGTACTGTGTGAAGACTGAAGTCCGAATGGTTATTCTCAAAGAAAAAACATTTAAGAATATTTATATGGCTGATTTAGAGTCTGTATAAGAATGGGAGTTGACATGCTTAAGTGCTCAAAATGAGAATGCTATGCCATAGAAGACTAGGACATGTAAGTTCCCCCTTACTGAACAAGTTGATTTTAAAGGACCTGGTCCGTGGCACGCCAAAGCTATAATTTCCAGACAATAACGTTTGTAATGCCAGTGTTAAAGGAAAACAAGCCAGGTCTTTCTTTAATTTGAAGAAACAGGTGAGTACTTCTAGACACCTTAAGATATTGCATATGGATCTATGTGGACCTATTAAAGTCCAAAGTAGAGAAGGGAAGAAGTATGTGTTTATGATTGAATGACTACTCAAGGTTCACTTAGACATTGTTCTTGACAACAAAGGATGATGAAGTTCTGGTTACCTTTGCCAAGCAAGTTCAAATGAAGCTAAATTGCATGATTGATGAATCCATATCTAATCAATGAACTGAATCTAAGAAATCACAAGTTAAATAATTCTGTGCTAAAAATAGAATCAGTCATGACTTTTCTGCCATAAGGACTCCTAAACAAAATGGATTTGTTGAAAGAAAGAACAAAGACCTTCATAGAAATCGTCAGGAATATGCTAATTGATAGTGGATTACTAATCAACAAGCAAATCATACAGAGTTCTAAACAAAAAGAACTTAGTGTATTGAAGAGAATGTTCATGTAGTCCTTGATGAGCCAGGAAAGATAGTGAATCCGGGTGATGATGAAGATTTAAATTTAAAGAACTCATTCCTATTCAAAGGGATGATAATTGAAGAATGATGGTCAAGATGATGAAAATAAGAAAAATGAAGGTGATGGTGATATAAGATCTCAGTTACAGACCCTAGCTTTAGTGGAAGAACTATAAGAAGGGTCCAATTAAAAATACAGGGACCTGGTCCCATTGAATCTAACCACAGAAAGTTGAAATAGAGGCATAAATCTTCTCATCCATTTGAGAATCTATATTACAAACAAGAGCTCAAGCCAAGAATCTCATGGCATTCTTAGTATTCCTATTCCAAATTGAGCCAAAAATATGAGGATCATGTTGAGACTGAGGTTGATCAACTAACCTGACCTGCTAGATAAATCAGATTTCTCCATAAAATTAGATATTATTAGAAGACCGGTATCCTTGGTAAAGTAGGTACATATTGGTCTAACTCAGTACTATACCTTTGCAGGTATACACCCATGGGAATAACTTTAGAAGAGGACAAATGTGACTTGCATAAATTTGAGGATTCTCTCAAGAAAAAGAGGGAACTGGTCCCATCACTGAAGTTAGTACCAAAATAGTATGCTTTAAAAATATTAATTTTTTTCTTTCAAAAGCCACACATATTTTCCTCTCTATGTGAAAGCTGTCAATTCTTAGCAAGGTGAAGAGTCGCACCTATTAGAATCAAAAATGTCATTTCATTCAGAAAGATACCTCTCAATGACAACGATCACATCAATTAGACACAAAATCAAATTCATCTCTTTTATTATTATCTTCCAAAATTAACTTAATTCATCTTCTTCAACCGTCCATCATCTCTTAACTTGAAATAGTGTGACCCTTCACGTTTCAACTTCTCTTTTACAAATGAACAAGAAAAATGGAATGGGAGAGCATATAAGCATGAAACTAGAGAAAATATCTATCACAAACTTTGCTTCTATTCTAATTGTGCTCAAATTTCCAAATTTGGTATTCAATTCTATATGCATCTAGATTCTAGAATCAGTAGATAAGCTTTTTGAGAAAATGACATGTTGAAAATTTTTGTAGATCTAAATTGTATCCAAAGGCATAAGAATAAAAAAATGTCATGATTGGCGCATAAAGAGACCTCTTAAATCAACTATTTAGAGAAATATATAGTGGTCCTAATCTATTGCATGTGATCGATAAGTGCCAATTTTTCATGAGTTCTGCATTGATACAGATCCATGAACTCGAGCGGGGGGAGGGGTATTTATTCTTGTGTTTGTACTGATGCAAATCCACTTTGCATGAGCTATGCACTGATTAATATTCATAACTTAATCTTGTTGGGAAAATTTGACCAATAGAATTAAGGGGGTAAATTTGTTTGTGTCTTTTTTGTGACTTGAGTTGGGTTGGGTGGGTCAGATTAGGATGTGTTTTAATTTTTTATAAAGGGGCGTTAATTGCTAATTTGGGATTTCCTATTAAAGGAAGACTGCATGTGAAAAGTCCCTTAACAACGAGGGTAAATTTGACCCAAGTATGACATTAAGGGTAATTTGGCCCTAAAGTATGACGAAGGGTATATTTAGCCAATTTTCTAATGGATTGAGTAAATTTGGCCCTAGAGTATGACGATAAGGGTACATTTAGCTCCAAAATATGACAAAGAGTATATTTAGCCAATTTTTCATAATAGAGGGGTAAATTTGACCCATTTTCCTTAATTAATATCAAATAAAACATAGGACCAACTTATGGTGGGAGATTCAATAGTTTATATGATGGTGGAGGAGAAAGGTCTTAGCATTGGTGATGGTGGTTGTGGCGAGTCTAGGAAGAAAGAAAACAAAAAAAGATAAGAAAATACACAAAATAATTTAATAAAAGATGTTAAAAACTCAATCTCTGTGCATTAAGAATTTACAATCTAGCTATTTGATATAAATTTTGGCTCCTTACTCTTTGAGAGTACAATGCATTCTCCTTTGTCCCTAAATCACTTTGGGGGATAGGATTTTGTTTCAAGATGCCTAAAGTGGGTAATAATAAGCTAAGTTGTGCAAACTCCTTACTTTTGATGCCACATCTATGTTGGATTCTCCAATAATACACTCTTTTTGAAGATCTCGATATGAAACCATTGACATTTCTGAAGAGTCTGACCAAATAGATAATAGGAGATTCACAAAGTATATGTCACGATCCAAACCAGGGCTTGTTCATGATGGGTATCTCAAGTCCCACGTTGATCGGAGATCACCCCCTTCACCTAACCTAGCCAGCTCAACAACCTAAAGTGTCGAATGAATCCCGACCATATAAGAAGATAGTGAAGAATAAGACCAACATTTATTCATGAAATGTCTAAACCATTCACTAATAACCAGAAAATCATCTATCACCAAGACGATCCACAAAAACAACACACCCAATTCCATAGTAATCCAACAAAGCCTCTTTAAATTGACAGTCAATAAAATATCGGGACATGCCCTTGATAGTAGCCAAAAATAAAGTCTAAACAAGGTCTGAGACAAAGAATACAAAGACTCTAAAATAAAGCCTTTCGAAGTATGAAAGCTCACCACTTAAATGTCAATTCACGAACTACACGGACACCTATTTACTGCATAGGTAAAGTAGATGCAGTTCCAGTACCTGCATCGCATGGGGATACAACATTCGGAGATGGTTAACAGTTGGAGCACTAGCAAGTAACTCAGGGATAGAGGAATTAAATAGTGCCATTATTCAAAACCAAGTCAAATAACCATATGTGATAACATACATACATGTATATCATACCGGGATAGGGAACAAGGTTTAGCAAGCATTAAAAAACCTTAACCTGGGCTGTGTAGAATAACCATCATATAACAAGGTACCCATTGGATTTTCGGGCCCAACTCTCTCCTAGTTGGAATGGCCTCAGTGTATGTAGCCGCACAAACTAGAGAATATCAATATTACTAAATGCCTTTATGGAGGACTCGAACCTCCCGACATAATCAAGGTGACCTAAGCACCAATCTATGCAATATGGGGTACTCGTATCTACCATTCATATATATTTGTTTGGGGGACTTGAACCTTTCGATCATATAGACACCCGCATCGGCTAGCGCTGTTTCTAGTGTTAGTCCTTTGGACTTCACTTTTATGGCCCGACTACACATCCTACTTTAAAGCCCAATTAAAACATTCATTACACATAAACAACCATTATTCCAATTACTTACTAAAGGCACCCCAATGGTATGGTCATACCAATCCCACTTGCAAGCGTACAACATGCACTAACCATTATTAATCAATTTGGGACTCAAACCATTGTCTAAACAAAGAGATCAATTCAATTCAAAATTTAAGGACTCGAACCCATTTAGCCAACTAAACCATAAAGGTTATTGTTCAAATCAATTTATGGCCTACAAGGCTTTCATAAAACCATTTACCAACCACTTAAATTATTAGGCCAATTGCCTTAGTTCAAAACACAATTCAACATATGACAAAATCATTCTCATAGGTAATTTCACAAACAGATTGAGGGAATACCATTATCAAATAATTATTCAAGCCAAAAACCATCAAATTAGGGTTGACCATGACCCCTTAGTTTAAATCATAATTCCCAAGCACCCACATGTGTAAAACCATTATCAAAACATGAGAAAACAATATTTAATAATATGCATTCAAACCCTCAACCATGGTTTTCAAAACTACCATTAATGGTTCATGAACAATGTTTAACATACATGATTTTAGTGAACTAACAGTGAAGGTAGATTCACATGCCTGAGTTACAAAGATTCACAGAGAGATTTTGATCCTTAAGCCTCTAGATGACCACTTTGAAGAAACCCAGCCCAGTCTTTCTTAAGAAGTTTTAGAGAGAGTTTAGAGAGTGTTTGATCTTCTAAAGTATAGAATGAATGCATAATAAGTGTTATAAGACATGGGGTCTTAAGGGGTTGGGGTGGGAAATGTCCACAACTACCCCTAGCTTAAAAGCTATAAAAAACTGGCTGGTGGGTACGATTGGACCCTCTAAATCATCACCACAATATACGAGTAGTAACCTCAAGTTGTCAAAAAGACCAAAAAGTTGGACACCACATTTTATCCAACATACGACTTCCTTGCTCAACTCGTGACTAGACCATATGATTAGTACCATAAATTCGTATCCAAGGCAGAACATCAAGGTCTAGACACTGGACAATATACGATTGGACTCAACCCTCTCATTACATCAACATACGAATTGTATGGAGTCTATCATACCAAGTACAGAACTTGGTCAATCAACACACTGACCAATATATGACTAGGATTCCTAGACCCATCACCACACTATATGATTGTATAGTGAGAAAAAGGTTCAACACTCGAGAAATTTGCAAGGGCCAAAGATTGGGGCATATCAGTTCCCCCACTTAGGATCATTCATCCTTGAATGATGGGACAAGGAAATACAAGCACGATTCGGACTCTACATGCCTTTACTCCTGACTTAAACTAAGTTAGAAAACAAAGACGCCAAGAATTCCACAATCTACCATTAACAAAAAACAAAAAACAAAGATGTTAAGAACACACACATACCTCAAGCATGAATTTACCAAATAGGTAATAGGAATAGATACTTGGACTTTATGTCCTCCTCGGCTCCTACATACCAAGATCATCACCTGGACATCCTCATAGGACAAAGAATCCGAAATACCAATGTTCTCCAAGGGAAAAACCAATGAAGGATCACCCACACATTTTTGTAACATGGACACATGGAATACTGGATGAATGGAACTCAAGCTAGAAGGAAATTCCAAGTCATATGCAACACTACCAACCCTTCTAAAAACCAAGTACAGGATAATATACCGAGGACTAAGCTTCCTTTTTTTCCCAATCCGTATCACTCCCTTCATGGATGACACCTTCAAGAACACCTAATCTCAAATCTCAAACTCCAAGTCCCTTCGCCTTACGTTCGCATAGGACTTTTGGCGACTTGGGGCGGTATTAAGCCTATCCCAAATCACCTTCACCTTATCCATAACTTAGTGGACCAAATCTTGGCCAAACATCTCTGCTTCACCAACTTCAAACTACCTAATAGGAGATCTGCACTTCTTTCCATACAACGCCTCAAACGGAGCCGTACCAATGCTAGAATGGTAATTATTGTTATAGGCAAATTTAATGAAAGGCAAATGGTCACACCAACTACCACCAAAGTCGATTACAGAAGCTCGCAACATATCTTCCAAAGTCTAAATAGTCCTTTTAGCTTTCCTATCCAACAATGGGTGAAAAAGTCATACTCCCAAACCATACTGAAAAGAGTGCTAGAAATACAATGAAAATTGAGTACCCCGATTTGAGATAATCGAGACAGGCGCACTATGCAACTTTACAACTTCCTGAAGGAAAAACTTCACATAATCCTCGACAAAATAATTATTCCTCACTAGCAAAAAGTGAGCAGACTTTGTCATCCTATCCATGATGACCAAAGTGGAGTCACACTAATTCAGTGACTGCGGACGGTCGGTAACAAAATCCATATTAATAACTTCCCACTTCCACAATGGTAGTTCAATCTCTTGAAGAAGACCACCGTGTCTCATGTTCTCCACCTTCATCTGCTGACACTCCATACACTTAGCCACAAAGTTGGCTATATCCCACTTCATAATATTCTACCAATATATCTCCTTAAGGTCATGATACATCTTTGTTAAACCGGGATGAACCGTATATCGAGACTTATGGGCCTCGGCCAAAATCCTACCTCACAACCCATCAACATCGGGACACACAACCTTTCTTGGTACCACAAAATACAATCACCACCGATATTAAATGCCATCAACTTTTACTTACCCACATCATCCTTGATCTTCATCAAGAGAGAATCTAGTAACTTCTTCTCTTTTTAAGTCACAAATAAGACTGGTGTGCCCCATATGGACAAACTAGGATGGATGGAACCCTTGTCTAAAAGATCCTTCAACTGCTCCTTGAGTTCCTTTAACTTATCTGAAGCCATTTTATTTGGGGAATAGAGCTATGATGAGTGTCTGGAACAAGACCCATCCCAAAATCAATCTCCCTATCGGGAGGGATACCAGGAAGGTCATCAGGTAAGACCTTAGGAAATTCATTCATCACCAAGACGAAATGCAAAGAAGGACCCTCTGAGATAGAATCTTAAAATCGAACCAGATGATAAAGACATCCTATGGAGATCAATCTTTGAGCTATAAGATATGATATGAACCTCTCCTTAGGAGCTGGGGAACCACCCCCCACTCAATAACTAGCTTATTAGGGAATTTAAAGATTACCCTATGGGTCGTATAATCTAAAGAAGCATAGCAAGGGTATAACCAATCCATCCCTAATATAACATCGAAATCAACTATGTCTAATTCAAACAGATCCACCCTAGTCTCCCAATCACCAACAGATACCACACAACCCCCATAGACTCATCTAACAACCATAGAGTTACCCATCAGAGTTGACATAGAAAAAGAGTTCAAAGTACGCTCAGGACCAAAAATATACACAACTATAAATGGGGTCACATAAAAGAGAGTGGACCCCGAATCAAGCAAATAATAAATATCATAGAAAAAAGGGTTTCAACATACCAGTAAAGACATCGAGAGATGCCTCAGAGCCCTGACGAGAAGCAAGAGCATACAAGTGATTTCGTCTAGTTCGAATACCAAAAGTAAAAGCAACACCTTTTGGTGTAGAAGATGATGAAAAGGAAACAAGAACCTTATAAGCCCCAGAAGCAACCCTAGAAGGACAATTTTGCTGCAATGGCCAATCTGACCATAACTAAAATATCAGTTTCTCCCCTTCTCATACTGCCCATGGTGTGGCTGACCATAAAATCTACAAAAAAGATATAATAGACAAAACTAAGCCCTACCAGGCTGCGCTTAGGCACCCTGTTCCCTATAACCTCTGCCATGTTGAAAGAGATAATCACCCAACAGCTTCGAGTAAGTGGTACTAGATGTAAAAAAAGAACCAAAACTCCCTCACTTCTTCTTAGGCCACTTTCACCTATCTCTATCACCCTGCTGCTGGCTCCACCCTGATATGAAAATCTAAACTTCTTATATTGCCTTTTACTAATCTCAGCCTACTTTTTCTCTTCTTTCTTAACTCACTACATATACACCACTAGCTGAAACATATCCATATCCTTGTTCAACTAGATAACATTACTCTCTAGAATCAATTCACAGGACAACTAAGAAGTAAACTTATGCATTCTATCCCTCATACAAGATACCAACTTAGGAGCATACCTAGAAAACTGATGGAATTTCAAAGCATACTCCTTGCCTGTCATCCTACCTTGATTTAAGTTTTCAATTTGATCTGCTTTTGCTTTCCTCAACTTCCGAGGAAAGAAGCAATCTAAGAAGATAGTAGAGAAGACATCATACAAAGCTGAATCATCATCACCTTCCCTAGAATGTTCCCACTCTTTGTACCACTGGTATGCCACATCCTTCAATTGGTAGGCAACAAGCTCCATACTTTTAGCATCAGATGCATGTATAACTTAAAAAACTTCTCCATCTCATCGATAAAATCTTGAGGATCCTCCTTAACATTAACACCAATAAAACTTGGAGTACTCAATCTCATGAATTTGCTAACCCATGTTGCCTCAGAAGATAGAGTAACAGAAGCACTATGTTCAAACTGAAAAGCTACCAACTAAGCCAACATATAAATAAACTAAGAAAACTCAGCGTTCATCACATCAACATGAGGAGCACAAGGAAGGATAGAGGGAACCAGTGGAACTCCAGAAGAGAAATCAAGAATAGGACCCCTAGATCGGGTCTGCACCCCATAAGCAGCGTGTATCCCATTAATAGTTTCCCCAAATAGAATAGAGTAGTTCCTCTAAGCTTCTGATCATCTGGGAGGCATGATTTGAAAAGTGAGCAAACGAGAAGTATTGAAATCCAAGACCTTAGATTCTATAGCTCAAAGTAAGACAATAAGAAAGGGAAAACATTCCTAAATGTCTCGTAGCCTCTTTTTTATAAGTATGGTGCGCTACACACCCGTAAAAGAGTCTCTACTTAACATGGCTTTGTCTACAGCCAATTGACCATGAGACTAGGCTTTGATACCAACTTTGTCATGACCCGAACAAGTGCCCGACCATGACGGGTATCTCAAGTCCCATATGGACTGGAGGCCTCCCCTTTCACCTAACCTAGTTAGCTCAATATCCTCAAATGTCAAATAAATTTCAAACGTATAACAAGATAGTAAAGAATAACACTAATATTTATTCATGCAATATCTAAACCATTCATAAATAACTGACAACCATCTATCACCAATCTAATATACCAAAACAACATACCCAAGTCTACTGTAATCCAACAAAGTCTCTATAAATTCAAAGTCTATAAAATATTAGAACATGCCCTCGATAATAACTAAAAATAAAGTCTAAACAAAATCTGAATATAGAATATAAAGACTCCAAAATGAAGCCTTCTGAAGTATGGAAGCTCACCACTTCAATGTCAACTCATGAACAACTCGAACACTTATTCACTGCACAGGTAAAGCAAAAGAAGTTATGGTACCTACATTATGTGGGAATTCAGTGTCCGAAGTTGATTAGTACCTGAAGTGCTAATGTAACTCATGGATAGAAGAATAGAATAATTCCATCATTCAAAACCAAGTCAAATAACATATGCAATCACATACATACATATATATTATGCCGGGATAGAGAACAAGCTTTAGCATGCGTTTAAAAACCTTAACCTAGTCTGTGTAACATAATCGTTATATAACAAGGCACCCACAGGCTATATGGGCCCAACTTTCCTCTAGCTAAAAGGGCCTTAGTGAGTGTAGTCACACAAACTAAAGAATATCTATATTCATATATTCCTTTATGGGGGACTCGAACCTCCTAACATAATCAAGATGACTTAAGAACCAATATATACAATATGTGGGACTCAAACCTCCCATTCTTATTTATTTGGGGGACTTGAACCTCCTAGTCATATAAACACCCACACCGGCTAGTGCAGTTTCTAGTGTTAGTCCTTTGGACTCCACTTTTACATCCCAACTACACATCCCACTTCAAAGCCAAATTAAAATATTTATTACGCATACATAACCATTATGTAAACTACTTATTGAAGGAATCTCATTAGTATTATCATACCAACCCCACTTGCAAGTGTACAATATGTCGTAACCATTATTAATCAACTTGGAAATCAAACCCGTTATCTAAACAAAAACACTAATTCAATTCAACATTTAGGGACTAAAACCCATTTAGCCAACTAAACTACCAAGGTTATAATTCCAATCAATTTAAGGCCAAAAAGGCTTTCATAAAACCATTTACTAACCACTTACATTATTAGGCAAACATTTTAGTTCAAACCACAATTCAACATGTGACAAGATCATTCTCATAGATAATTTCACAAATGGGTTAAGAGTATACCATTATCAAACCCTTATTTAAGGCAAAAACTATCAAGTTAGGGTTAACCATGACCCCTTAGTTTAAATCATAATTCCCAAGCATCCACATATGCAAAAATATTATCGAAATATGTATAATCACAATTTAAACCATGAGAAAACAATACTAAACAATATGCATTCAAATCCTCAACCATGGTTTTCAAAATCACCATTAATAATTCATGAACAATGTTTAAATATATGATTTTAGTGAACTGACATTGAAAGAAGAGTCACATGCCTGAGTTTGAAAGATTCACGGAGAGATTTTGATCCTTAAGACTCTAGATAAGCACCTTGAAGAAACTCTAGCCCAATCTTTCTTGAGAAGTTTTAGAGAGAGTTTAGAGTGTTTGATCTTCTCAAGTATAGAATGAATGCCCAAGAAGTTTTATAAGACGTGGGTTCTTAAGGGCTTGGGGTGGGAAATGTTCAAAATACCCTCAACCTAAAAGATGTAGAAAAATTATAAATGGGTACGATTGGACCCTCTAACTCATCACCGTAACATATGAGTAATACCCTCAAGTCATTAAAAAATCAGAAAGTTTGGCACCACATTCTTTCCAACATATGATTCCTTTGACCAAATCGTCACTAAACTATATAAATAGTACCATCAAGTCATATTCAAGGAAGAACATCAAGGGATAGACATTGGACAACATATGATTAGACTGAACCCTCTCATTACATCAATATATGACTCGTATGATATGTTTTGTACCAAGGATAGAACTTGGTCAATCAACATACTGACCAATATATGACTAGGGTCCATAGACCTATCACCACGTCATACGACTTGTTGTGTGAGTCGTATGATGAGTAAAAGGTTCAAGAGTTGAGAAATTTGCAAGGGTCAATATTCGGGGTATTTCTGTATAGGAGTGTGTTACTAAAGTTAACAACTTTATGAATGATCTAATTTGATGTTTAGCTTAATGTTGTTGTATGCATCTTAGAAAAAACTTACAGTTTCATGATCAGGTGTAACTATAAAGAAATAAATTCTTTGACAGTTTGAATGGGACCTAGCAGTCTCATCACCTTATATTTTTAATGAGTTCTTTTACATCCTTGGCTATTTATTTTAACGTGTATTTATTCTTTTTATAAAGATCTCTAGGAAAACCCTAAAATTCCAAAATCCTAAAAATCCAAACAGTTATTGGCCACTATGGTCGCCATCTTTAGTGTGATTCTCCCATCAAAAGTACCAACAATGAAAGATACCGTCAAACCCATAGAACTACAACACCTCTACCACCTCCACCTAACTATGCCAATCTCTTGAAACCTAAAGTAACCAACACTACAATACCTAGAGTTCCCACCAAGCCTGTGGTAATGATACAAGAAGAACTAAGTGTTATGTGGAAGTCATATTCAAGAGTCATCAATACGCAATAATTGGGAAATTTTCCTATAAAAAACTATATATTAATGAATTAAGGAAATAGATTCTTGGGAAATATGGAATTAAAGGTGAATGTACCATTGGTGTCTTAGATGCAAGACATATTCTCATTATATTGGAAGAATTATTGGATTATGTGCTATTGTTATCCACTGCAGCATATTATATCAAAGCAAAAGGGAGGTATTGGTAGATGCGTACGTTAAAATGGGAACCATAATTTGAACTTATTATGAAAACTACCATTGGAGTAGCATAGATCTCAATGCCAGATCTACCTCCTATTTTTTTTCCTTAAGAAGCAATTTTTTCAATTTCTTTAGCTGTAGGAAAACCATTAAGACATGGTATAGAAGATCAAATAAGAACAAGCTATGCAAAAGTGAAAGTGAAGGTTGATTTAGTAGCTAAACTACCGCAAAAAGTTAGGATCAATGAAGAGAACGGTGTTACTAGTGGAGTTCAATTCAAATGGATTTGAATCTAATAAGACTATATGCCTAAGTAAGGAGTGATATTTGCAAGGGTATGATGAAGATATTTGCCAACTCTTATAGATAAAATTGATTGCACTTCTTGTATGTTCAGTACTTCTGCTGAAGCCAACAATTTCTATCCCTTCTCAAAAAGAGATATTAGGCTTAATAATGTCCTTAGAGTTTAAGGAAAATATCTGTAAGGTAGAGGTGATTAGTCGGCACATAAACACAATAAAGTTCTTATGCACATGTATTCTTGTGAAGTATGACATTTGATGTGGCAAAGCCAAATTCATACTCACCAAGATGAGGATGCATTATTGTAGCCACTTCTTTGAAGGCTTGTACAATATATATCTTATGAAATTGCTAAGTTAATTTTCTTGGAGGCAGTGTAGAGGTAGTTCACAAGGTTTATTTTTTTTTTTTTGATAAATCACTCCCCTAAACTTAAAAGAGATGCAATTAGCATAAATACATGTACACTCCAATGAAGAAGATGAGAGTCTTGGAGGTAACAAACCCAAGACAAAAACCAAATACATTTGTTCCAAGATTATTATATATTGCAGAAAAAAAGTAATCCACAAAATTAATGAACCACCGGGTGATATACAAGGTATGGATATGGGAAATAAGATGACACATACCGTGATGAACTTTTTTTTAAGTGTAATTGCTAATAACTTTGCTAAATCATATTTTCTAGAAAATAATGAGACCTGAAAGAAGAGAGAATACTAGGGGAATGAGAAGGAGAAAAGATTTTGAGTGAGGGAGAGTAATATTGGGCACCTGTATTAAAATCTCTAATTCTAACATCTGATCTTGGTTTCCCCTTATCAATATCAATTATCACTATGAATTATAGATGATAAATCTCCTTTCTTCCTTTATTCTTTGCCTTCTATTTCCCCAATGAATATGTTATTAACCCAATTCCCCTGCATGATCCGCAAGATTGATACGATGTACTTTCTCACATAATTGTTTACCTATTACAAAATTCTTTTTAGATTGATTTTATTGATGACATAGGTTTATTAGTATGTTGAGAAACCATCGTGGATAAAAGTTCTTCCATTATAAACATCGATTTGTTATTGAATTCGTGCCAAGCCTAAAGATGAATTTGATTACTAAGGAAGGGGATGATGTCATATTGAAAAGTATGATAGATTTTGATTAATTAACAGTTAAACCAATATGCTCTACCATATTACAAATTCTTGCTGGGAAAGAAAAATATTTACAAAGGTATACATTAAAATTAATTAAAATCCTAATGTAGGTAAGAAACATAATTTATAATACTTCTAAATAAATTAAATTTTACCTTCTATAAAACATGTATTGAACTTTAAAATCAATTAAATATTTTATGGCAAATCACCACCGCTAAAGACCTAATGTGCATAGGATTTTGTAAATTATATTACCATAGTAAGATAGATTTGAAGAGCTCATACTACATTTCTTCTTTCTTATTTAAAGTACTATCATAGTTTAGATTACCACAATATTTTTTGGTTATAAATTTGGGTTTAAAAGTCTTTTTTTCAATTTTAGGACTACATCGTTTCCAGCCGTTTAGATTAGGACTTTGCCGTTCCTTCCATTTTTTAATTTTTGGACTCCCTTTTCTAAGGCTGATCAATACTTCTTTTAATTATAAAATTATGTGAGCTTATCTTTAATTATTAAATATTCATTATAAGATTATATTATTCTAGTATTTTATTTTTTGCTCTCACATGCCCTTTCTTGCTAAAATATCTTCATAATTAATTTGATTTGTAACTTCTTTAAGTTGGGTATTTGACCTCAATAAGAAGTCATAACATTTAAAACCTCTAAATTAATTAGAATTTTACCTTATATATTAAAATAGTTTCTACAATTTTATTTAAGTAATTTAAAGAAATAAAAAGATTTGTTATCAGTGGAAGAGATTTTAAAAAGGCCAAAAGAATTTGTTTCGTATCATCAGAGGAAGAGGAGAAGAAAAAAGAGTCATCATCCTATGAGATTTTAAAGAGGCCAAAAGCATTTTGTTTCGCATCACTAGTGGAGGAGGAGGAGAAAAGGAAGAAAAAGAAATAAATATGACAGGAGATGAGTTTTGATTTGGTATCAAAAAGGCAAAGGCAACAAGAGTCATTTTCATCTGATGAGATTTAGATTCATTTTAATTTATGAATCATATTTTTGTAACATCGTAGCATTTATTTGCATTTAGTTGAAATGTTGTTTTATGCCCATAATATATTTATTTTAAGAAATTTGTGATTTTCTAGGTGCATTAAATAGAAGGATGTGGAAGTTGCGAAATATGATAGAATGCCATTTTTTTTTTAATTTATGAATCATATTTTTTTAATGCCATAGATTTTATGTGAAATATAGTTCTAATATGATTGCATGCCCATACTATATTTATTTTCAAACATTTGTGATTTTATTATACAAGTTTATTAGATAGGAGATTACAAAGGATAGACTAGGATAGAATGTTATTTTATTTTTGATTTATAAATCATATTTTTTTAATGTCATAACTTTTATGTGTAATTTAATTCTAATGTTGTTGCATGACCGTAGTATATTTTTTTTAAGAAATTTGTGATTCTATTTTGTATAGGTTCATTATATAAAAAGGTATGGAGGTTACTAATTTGGGTAGAAGGTTTGTAGGTAATTATGCTTTGACTTTCTTTTTAGCAGGTTAGGTTTGATGGGTGTATGGAGGCATTATGTCTGTAGAAGTTTTAGCCTCATACATGTATGTTTTTTGCTTTTTATGTCTATTACCATCTATTGTATATTGTCTTTCAGTTACTTTCTTATTAATTCACATATTTTCTTCATTTTCATATTTTTCTTTCGTAATATTTTCTTAGGGGTGCAAACGTTGATATCTTCATTCTAGTGATTTTTTGGAGCAGAGAAAAGAATAATTTTACTGTTAGAAGTCCTCATACAACCTTCGCCAAGTAGTTCTTAAAATTTTTAGGCACAATAGTTTCTTCAGAATGAGTCGTAAGCTTAAAACATATGTCAATATCTTTTGTACTTCTAATCCATATCTAATAATGTTATCCCTTTCTAGATTATGAATATTTATTATGTATTAGCTTCAGTTTGATTAGTTATGATTTCTTAATATCCCCATACATAATTTTAATTTGCATTATATTAAGAATAATGTCTTGATGACGATCAGTTAAAATTCACGTTCAATGCACATACCCTAAACTAGTAAAGACATAAAAACCTACTATCATTAGCAAAAATATATGATGTCAAATGAAAAATACTGAAAATCATATGTAAAATCACAATAAACCCTTATTCATGTTTTTTCCTTTTTAAAAGACACACACACATACACACATATATATACATACATACATGAATATACATATACATACATACATATATATACATATATATATATATACATACATATATATATATATGTATATATATATATATATATGTATATATATATATATATATATATATATATATATATATGTATATATATATATAACTTGCAACCCATAGTCAATTAGGACTCTCTTTTGCGGTAATTACTTTGAGATCAATTATTGTGGAACTCATGATTCAATATGAGTTGAATTTTTTTGCATCCTAATTGAAAAAATAAAAAAAGAATTACCTGAATTGTTATTGTTAATTATAGTAAATTTATACTAATTTTATACTGACAATTAAAGAGTTTTAACCTAAACCTAGAAAGGAAACAATTAGATAAATTTTCCTAAATATTAGAAAAAGAAATAAATACTATTTTTATATATGAAAAAAATAATAAAAAGATAATTTTGTCTATTGTGGAGTCTTTTAATGAAGGAAAAAATGTTCAAATTAACAGTACTATATATACATATATATGTGTGTGTGTGTATATATATATATATACATACATATATATAATATGTGCAGGTGTGCACTCTGATCGTAATAATTATATATAATGTATAGTCATTCACTCTGATCCCAATAAGATGCAATGTGTGATGTGCAGACGTGCCATTCTAATCTCATATCAATAGTACAATTTAAACAAAGCATCTCATATCCCAAGGCAAAGTTGATATCAACTCGAAAATAGTTTAGCTGATTAAATGGGTGTGTTATCATCGACTATCTTATTCAATAATTAATTTTATAACTACAATTCAGGTCGATTAGGTAAGAAAGTAGAGGAAAAATAGTTCAAACAAATCAATTAACCACTTTTAACCCTTAACATAACACCAATGCTCACATAAGTTATCATAAATTCACTTATACCCATTCTCCATTACTCACATCACTAGCAACTATTACATAAGAACTTAGCAAGCGCGTCAAAAGAAAGTCTCAACTTGCATTAAAAGAGCTTGAAGAATTAACTAGAAGCTTTGCCCTTTTGAATCACCTTTGAATGAGCCCAATCTATTCAAATATGAATTTTATGGAAGATTATAAACTAGAGACACCCATATTACTACCCTTCGAATCTAGGTTCAAAAAACCTACAAAAAATTAATACCAAACCACAAGGGCAATTCTACAATTTTATTAAAAATTCATATAAAAAAATCAGAAGTTTAATTTTGAAATTTTATCAAGAATAGAATTCAAATTGATATTGAAATCATTAATTTATCATCTATTAACTTTTTCAAGAAAATCTCAATTTTTAAAGTTGAAAAACCTAGATTCTAAGGTAAAAGAATAATTAGTGGGCAATGATGAAAACATGAATTAGAAACTTACCAAATGTTGAATGGTGAAATCACTCTTTGAAATCTCTCAAAAACAAGCTCTCAAGCTTAAGAAAAAGGTGTTTTGGGATTTTGTCCAGAAAAGTGAATATTTAAATCATTGATAGTGAAGGCTTTATCCTGATTGCAGTTAAAATTTTTAATATGTAAGGTTAACTGACCTAGATCAATTTCTCTATGCGATTGATAGGTGATAATTTTACCACTTATTTGTATCTTTTTTCTTATGATTTTGTGTTATTAATCCATACTATGAGGCTAATTATCCTTTAAGTGATATTTATTTCAAGTATTTTGATGTATAATAAGTTTTGAAGGAAATAAGTCGAAATAAGAAAATAAGAGCTGAAAAGAATAAGCCAAAAGCAAACTACTAAACTTACCCTCAAGTACTACTAAAGCAGCCTAAGGATCGCTTTAGCCGCTAGTCAGACCCAGGTCAATGTTGCTTTAACGACCTCTTTGACTGCTTTAGCAATTTAGTCAACCAGGGTCAAAGCCGCTTTAAAAGTGCTGTTGATTGCTTTAGAAGTCCAGTCATAGACAACCATGCCGCTTTAGAGGCCAATTGACCGTTTTAGTGGTCATTGGAGCAATGTTCAAGGGCAAGGCGAATCTCATATTTTTGATGAAGTAACATTAATAACCCAACCCTAGCCATTCTAACACCTCTTTGGCATGTTTTAGAGGATAGGGTTCGTGACCCAACACTCTTAGATTTGAAGATTGGAAGCTTTTTATTGATAAATGATTACTCCTTCATTGAAACCTTGATTTTCATAGTATAGTTTGGTGCAGACAAATTCATGCTTGGATTGTAGTTATACATAATGCAATATTTATGTTTTAAACTTGGGTTTTGATTATACCTGATTCTTTCTTATTAATTGATTACTCTTTGATATATGAATGAGTTTTGCTTGACTAAATTAATCTTTTGCTTTACTTGATTTTTGAAAGGAGTAGTGGTCTTGGGATTATTTATACATCCAAGTGTTGATTATTTCCAATAATTTTGTCTATTTTGTAAGCTACATTGTGTGTGTGTATATATATATATATATTCATTTGAGCTTAATTTGTGTGCGTAAACTAATGGCTATGATTAGTGTTTCAGGGATATACTTTGGTGGATATTGAGATTGATTTGGGTGTTAATACCATTTTTATGGATCATTGAAGGTGTAGGAGCAATATCAGGATGCAAAACAAGATTAAAAGAGTTGGAAAGGCATCTATAATACCTGGGACATAATGCAAAGTGAAAAAACTACACCATAGAGGAAAGTTAGATTTTGGGACACAAGTGCATGCCACACCCACTGAGCCACGCGATAAGAGTGTGCCACACCCTTGGACAAAATTTTCAATGGAACAAAATAGTGTACATGTATGATAAAAGCAAGTCATGCCACTGAGATACGCGATAAGATTGTTGCATGCCCTTATGTATTTTTGGGAGAAACTTATACTACACTATAAATAGGACACTTAGTGTAACGGCCCGTAATCACCTCCCAGGACATCACACGGTGCTTAAGGCTACAAGTAGCCCCAAGTTAACCCTTTGAGCCTATCATCACATATAATGACTACTTTCAAGAAGAAATATACAAAACACTAGCACTGTCATTGATATGAAAGGAAATACAAAGATAATACTCGATCCAAACGACCACAATACTAGAAATCTCAACACAACCATAATCTTATAACTGTCTAACAAAGCCTCTACTACTCCATGAACTAGAGAGCCATTGGGACAGGTCCCCAACTGAATCAAATTGGACTGAAAGTAATAACATAACCACTCAAATACTAAAATATCTGAAGATAGGCCCTCGAACCATGAGGACTTACCACTGGAGAAATATTGACAAAGATACTCAGGAATCACTGACGAGGCTGGGACTGAGCACCTAAACACACATTATAAGATAATGTAGCACATAAACGTATATGTGGATCAGCACTTGGGAATGTACTGAGTATATGGGGTGTATGCATTTACATTAAACAATATCAATACTCTTTAATCAAATCATGCATGCAAATAGAAATGACTCACATGGCTTGAATGAATCTAAAATGTAAAGCTCATAAATCATGTAGAATGAAGCATGTAACACAAATCTTGTGAGTCAATATACTTTGGCTTTAAAATCTGAGCTCTCCTCTTATTCTCATTACTCATAGGATGAAGGAAGATTTAAACAATACTTTCAAGTCATGCATATATCTCATGGAGAGTAAAACTTCTTTATTGCTCAAGAACTTATAACTCTTTTGAACTCAAACACTTGGAACTCGAAATCATATAGATTTGGTTTAAAAACTGATTATCAACTCTTATTAGTACAGAAAACTACTTGCTTTTTTGGAAAATACTCAAAGCAATTCGTTCACTTTAGAAAATATCTCTTCTAAAAAATTTAGGGAAAATATTCTATCTCAATGGAAAATACTTTAGTTGAGGGAGGTTCTCTTACCGACATAAACAATGCGAGCTACATGGAGTCCAACATCTTGTCCTCCTAAGGAAGAAACCTCATGTTGGGGAGAGGAGTCATACTCTTGCCAAGGAGTATAACCTCCACTCAGTGATCACTTATCTCGGCCTCGGGCCCAATCATCTCATCCTTAGGCCCAAAATGTCAAACCTATGGTGGCACATAGTTTTGGGGGTAAGAAATCATAGTAAATTACCCAACTCGGTGCTAAATACTATTCTCTTTAGTTTATATCGCTCATCTCATGAAAATCCACTTTCAAAATAATCTCATGGTTCATAAGAATCCAATAATCAAATCTGTAATCTTATGTGGTAGAGTGTATTTTAAAACTCTATGACCATTAGGTCAAAACATTTCTCAATAATCTCAAAATATTCAAATCATGGGTACTTATAGCATAATAGTTCATAAAATTGGAAGTCTCAAGTAGGGCTTAATGACCCAAAATTCAATCTCAAGTTAAAACTCATCATAATGCATAATAGATAGCATATAGATTCATAATTCATGTAGAAATCTGAAAGTTACAGCAATTTGTCTCAAAATATCAACATACTTATATATTTCAATTTCTAGAACATTGAAACTCTTAAATTCTCAAGGAGAAACAACATAGGGTATAAACCCAGCTTTAATTTCTTAGGAAAACATGCAAAATCATGCTATTTGACATTCAATTCATAGAAAACATCAGGATATTGCAATCCATAACAATGGGTGAAAAACCTTAATTCATTATCATGTAAAATCTCATAGATTTTAGAAAATTATAGTTTAAATAAGCCTTTGGGCACAAGGGTGAAAGGATTATCCTTGTTCAAAATCCGATATACCTTAGACTATGAAATTGGATGAACAATCTTACTTCAACTCTTCTTCTTACTCTTGAGAGAGGGTTCTTGCAACCCTCAAACTTGGTAACTCAAATCTCAACTTGATTTGTAAAATCTATGGTGAGTTCTTAGATTTATTAGAGAAGGGTTTTAGATTAGATATTGAGGGAGAAACCCTAGCTCTTTTGTGTTTTGGATGATGAATGAATCCATTTGGTTCACTTGGAATATATCTGGTAGATAAAAGAGTGGAAAAGACCAAAAATCCCCTTTAAAAACAACTTAAAAATACTGAACGAGGGCCACAATGGTTGAAGTGATGGTCTGTCGCTAGCCTGATGGTCTGTCGGATCATCCATCACACGTCAGTTAAAAAAAGAACACAATGCCTCAATACGATGGTCAAAGCGATGGTCCGTCCCTAGTCTGATAGTCTGTCGGATCGTCCATCGCACGTTGGCGAGAATGAGGCCATACTGCCTCAGCGGCGACGATCTCAGTAATGGTTCATCATAGTTCTGACGGTCCATCATCCTGGCCGTCGCACTTGGGGTAAAAAAGAAAGCTACTGCATTGGTAGCGATGGGCTGAGCAATGGTGCATCACAGACTCGACCGTCTGTTGGATCGTCTATCGCACCTGGGTGGTTCCAACAACTCTTAGCAAACTTCTCAATTCTCACCCCGATGTCAGATTTGAAAGAAATTGGTATCATTGGAAAGCTAATTCAATTCTCAACATGACAAAAAGTCAAATTTAAGAAAATTCTATATTGTTTAAACACCAATCACTTGGGAAGTATCTTCTTAATCTTTTTGAGCCGAAATTATACTTCAGTTGACACGCTCTAAGGCTTGGACTATGAGGGAACTTTACTGGGTCTTACAATTAGCTTCTTTCACAAACACTTTGGAATAACTCGGGAGAGAGAAAACAAGCAAATAAGGACCCAAATAGAATTTTTCTTCTTTACTTTAGTGTTTTTTACTATTTACCTATGAATTCTATTTTTGTGATTCTTTGTATGACTATGAGTGGCTAAACATCCTTTATTCTAGGGTTGAGGCTACAACATGATTTCGTAATTATGGTTTTATCATTGGTTTATATATTTATCAAGTATGTTATTGTTCTTGCATTCTTGGTTTACTATTCAAAAGTGTCATGAACTTTGATAAATATAAGTCCTAAAACAAATTAACCATAGGAGTGAAGGGATCGAATGAAGAATGTAAGGAGGGTGGATCATGTCTTTATTTATTAGATACTAATTGTCAAGGATGATTTTGGTTAGTATAGTGATATACATAAACTCCCTACTAGGTTAATAAAATGGAAAGATAGCTTAATGCATCCAAATTAAAGACTTAGATCCCCTCTCAATGATATAGTTATGAGATTCATTTTGGTAGATGACTTAGATGATGAATATTCCCAATTTATAAGTCAACCCCATAGATTAAAAATCATAATAAACACCAACACCTATTAGAAACCATGGTTGTGCATGACTATGTAGTAAGTCTCAACCTTAGAAGTTTTCCTTATATTGTTTACAATCCAAATTTTTTACCATTTTAAATTTTTGTTACTTAGTTATAAATACAAATCTCATACTCTTGTTATGAACTCACACTTATTTAATATCATTAGTCTCACTAGAATTAGACTACCTGCTAAACACCAAGTACTTGTGGGATTGATATTCGGCTCGAAAGGGTTACTTTATTACTTGCACGACCCCGTCCACTGGCATGTGCACAACAAATTTTAGCACTGTTGTAGGGGACTTGAAAATTGGCAACCTTCTAATTTTAGTTGGACTATTTTGTTTGATAAGTGCTAAACACTTGGTTTTAGCTACTTAAATTATTAGTACATGTCTGTATCTAAAGTAAACTGGCAAGGGAATGGAATTTGGCTGCTTCTAAAATTGAACGATGCTTAAATCAACTAAAGAAAGAAGCAATACTTATCTATCCCATCCTACAAATTCAACAGAGCAAAGCCACTTCTATAATCATGGATAAAGAGAAACCAACCCATAGGATAGTGCGTGAAGTGGCAATCCCATTTATAACTAATATTACCTCTGCCATCTGTAGATCAGAATCTGGGGGTAGATTTGAGCTTAAACAGAAAATAGTGCAACTATTGCATTGTAGCGGGAAATTCATAGTCATGTCAAGTGAGGATCCACAGGTTCATCTACATATCTTATTGGAGCTCAATGACACTTTCATTCCTGCTAGAGTATCCATAAATTCTATGAGGCTTACTCTTTTCCCCTTCTTACTATTAGGGAAAACGAAGAAATAGTTGAAGGTATAATATCCAAACTCAACCACAACTTGTGGCAATTGACATAGAAGTTCCTTGTCCAATTCTTCCTTCTAGCAAAATGCAAGATTGAGGACTGAGATCCTGAGTTTCAAACAAAATCCATATGAGAACCTGTATCATGTATGTGAGAGATTTAAGTCTCTTCTTAGGGAGTCTCTACATAATTAATAGGATAATAAGGTATTATATCATAATTTTGTTGAAGGACTTGACCATAATAAAAAAATTTACTAGGTTCAACTGTAGGTGGTCAAGCTTTAGAGAAAAAATATAATGAGCTATATACTCTCCTAAATAGAGTTGTATAAGGTAATTCTGAATGGAAAGGTGATGTATCTAGAATTGATGCCTGCAGGTACGATCAGGGTGGATAGTGTCACAATAATGGCTGCTCATTTGGCACCTTCCAGAACTAAATGATGACATAGTATACCAAGTTAAGTGTGAGTTAACCTCAGACTTAAGTTAATGCAATTCAGAAGGTACAAACTTAGTGTGAAATTATGGAGGTAGTGGCCGCTATATAGATCTATATGGAGCAAATCCAAATTTCATGAATTTTGAGAGAAAAACATAAAAGGAAAATCTAAATTCTTATAATGCCTACAACCACAATTGGTAGAGTCATTCCAATTACTCATGGGGCAATAATCAGGCTCAAAATTAGCAGTTTCATCAACAAAAGAGAATTCATAATAATACTTAGGTAATCATTATAGAAGGGATATTAAAAAAGATCATGGCCACCAAGAACAAATGGATGTGGATATCAAAAATCAACAACTGGCACTGAAAAATCTAGAGACATAGTTGGGGTAGTTAACTTAGTCACAGAACATAATAAATCAAGGGGTTTTGCATTGTGATACAAAAAATCCAAAAAAAGTAATAGCTATCACCTTGAGGAGTGGTAGAGACCTAATTAAATAACCTATAAAGAATAATTAGGAGATACAAGAAAATTTGGTCCTACATCAAGCAGATAAGAAGCAAGTGGCAACAAATAAATCTAAAAATTTAGGGATGACTGGGTCCCTAAAAGCAAAAACAACTGAGTATACGCTAGAGAGAACACCACTATTGTTCTCTCATTGACTTAAAAGAGGTAAAAATGATGTTTATTTTAATAAGTTCTTTGAATCATTTAGGGGACTTCACATTATCCTTTCTTTGTTAGATGTTTTACAAGGCATGCCTAAGTATGCTGAGTTCTTGAAAAATAAGGTGACCAATAAGATGAAGTTGGGTGACATTAGATGGTAGCACTTATTGATAAGTGCAATTCAATGGTAATGAGAAAGATAACTAAGAATCTCAAGGACCTTGGGAGTTTCACCCTCTCTATATAAATTGGTGATAATAATGTCGTATATTCTTTTAATGATGTAGGGAAAGCATAAATTTGATACCTCTATATGTGTTACTTTGCGTCTGGGAGAATTGAGGCCATGTTTAATTGTGCTCCAAATGGTAGATAAAATACGATTGGTTTTTAATGGAATCATAAAGGATGTTCTCATTAAGGTTGGTAAGTTCATCGTTTTTACTTACTTTGTTATTCTTGATTATGATATAGATAAAAGGGTACTATCATACTGGGATATCCACTTTTGGAAACTAGAGGAGAATTAATAGATATGGGAGAGGGTACTATAAAAATGAGATTAAACAATAATGTGGTGGTCTTCAGAGTGTACAAAGCACTCAATAAACCCTAACTCTACAAGGACTTGTACATGATCACGGTGATGGAAGAAGATAAGTGTAGGGTGGAGGAGTGCAAACATAAAATGACCTTTTTAGACTCTCTCATAGAGTTGTCTAGATCAATAATTAAGTCATAAATAGAAAAACATGATGAGAAGCTTTAAAAGCCAAGTGTAGTAAGAGTTATAGACCTTGTGAGTAAGAACTCAAGAGGACCAAAAAATTATAGGCCCTGAGTAGAAGAAAGAGAATGAGAGATTGCAATTAGAGTTATGATTTGAGCCAAGTTGCGATAACTAATAGGCTGCTTGGGAGGCAACCTAAGTTATGATAGTTGTTTATATGTTTTTGTATTTTTTCCTTTAGTATCACCTTAGATTTTGTTTTTGATTTGTGTTAATAGGTTGAAGGGAAGTCTGAGTACTAGAGACCTTAGCTAAGGAGCATGGAAAAAATTGAGTGTGGGGTCCCTCAGACCCCTTTTGATGGTTAAGATTCTGCCAAACTAGTCCTAGAGGCCACATGAAGTATTTCTATCCTTACTTTTAATTTATACTTTGAGTAAAAAGTGTGATTTTATGTGTGTGGTGGGGAATCATTGGATTTTTTAGGGTGAAGTGTTGCTATAGGTTTATCATTTTCATTTAATTTTTGTTTTTTAACTAAATTCAAAAAAAATTATAAAAGGATTTTATATTTGGTTATTTTTAATTTTTATTAGTGTTTGTCTAGTAGGAGCACACTTTATCCACCCATTAGTTTTTGGGATTCTTTTCCCTGGGGGATGCCTTTGAACCTAGTATCTCTTTTTGATTTTTAGGAGTAATTTAGAATTTTTTGTCATTAGGAATAAATGAGATGTTCTTGCTAAGTGCTATGTATGATTACATGATGCAAGTTTATTTTGAATGTGAAAACATGTTGAACGAGTTGAATAACTATTTTTGAGACACCTAGACTAAATTATATGACTCTTGTGTGATTTTGGATTAATTTTGGGTTCTTGTTATTGCTTGGTTGAGAGTTTATAAAAATCCTTATTGATTTAAGTATGTTTATGTATGAGTGACTTTTTTTTGTATATTAATTGTTGCATATTAATGTCTAAAACTTTCCTGGTGTGTGCAAAGTGAAATAAAGAATGTTGGGTTTAGGAGATGATATAGGCAATTTTTGATAGCCATGTGTTATAACTACTTTATCTACCCTTTCTGTATGACCTTATTTAGTCCCGTTGAGCCTTTATCCTATTCTTTGGTAGCCTCATATGTAGCTTATTCTCTTTATTTCAATTGAATATAATTTGATGCAAGGCTTCTAAGCACTTTACTTAAAAAATAAATATGTTAAGGAGTTTTTAAAATTGAAGACGGAAAAGTAAAAGTGAAACCCCAAATAAAAGCTATTGGTGTGTTGAAAAAGTTTATGTATTGTTTGTGTGGAGTAATGTAATGAAAAGAAAAATTGATCAAAAAGTGAATCATGTATTTATTGAATATACTCTCTACTATAGATATGTAAACTACCTTAAAGAGATGGGTAAAAGCAAAAGAGATTAGGCAGATATAGATTGTAAAATATTTGGTTAGTTAGAGAGGAGTCTAATGTAATGTGCGATGTATTAAAGTGCTTAGGGAAGATACTCACTATTACTATCCATAATAGTTCCTACCCTTCCCTTAACCTATGTTTTTACTTAAAGTCCTACTTGATCTTGAGCCTTGATATTTTGATATTAGTGGAGTACTATACTAAGGGAAAGCTTATGGTTCATCTTATGTGATGTGAATTCTTTGTGAGGGTGAGAGAAATTTGATTCTTACACCTATTCTTATGATAAATTGTATATTAGTGAGTGGATATACGTAACTCTCTTGTGGTGAGGGCACATGTTTGATGATGGTTAGGTGACTTGTATGATCTCTTTACTGAGTAATATACATGAGTTTCCAAATTAGTAGAGTCAATTCTGGAGGTTAGGGAGTTTTGAAATAGTTTTCATGAGCTTCCAATTGTAATATGATATGCTTAGTATGGAACTTTCTATTTATGTAGTTGTTTTAGTTCTAGTTTGATTGTCTTAGTTATAGTAGTAATGTTAGAGTCGTTCTTGATTGTACTTAGTGTAAAGAGTTGTTTGAGGATGAGCAAAGCTTTAAGAAGGGGTGGTGGTGGTGATCTTGGGCGTATATATACATCCAAGTGTTGATTATTTCCAATAATTTTATCAATTTATTGATCTACATTGCATATATAATCATTTGATTTAGCTTCGTTTATGTGCATAAATAATGAGTGACAAATTTGCCACTCATTTATATTTCATTTCTTACACACTATGGTGAGTTAATTACATATGTGAAACTAATTCTTTTATGAAATAAAATTATGTCCAATGTTTTATATCTTACTAGGAGATCTGATGAAAAATCATGATACAAATATGGAAGGAGAGGAAAAGTAAGCAAAAAGAGTAAAAGCTAAAGATAAGTCCTAGGAGTAGACCCTCAGATGTCACTATCACACTCTGAGGATCGCAGTCGCGGTTAGTCAACAAAGTCAAATGAATGGCGATCATAAGTGACCAACATGATCACGAGGGTCAGAATCACGACAAGAGGGTGTGATCGCAAGTACCAGACAATCTTTCTGTGGCAGAATTGGCATTTTACATTGCTCATTCCCAAGATATAAAAGGGCACAACCCTTCATGTTTTTAGCAACGAATAATGGAATTTTACTATTTTTAAGAGAGAAATACATTATGGTTGAGAGAAAACAATTGTCGGTGTTTTTCCGGGAGATATTTTGGCTTTTGATTAAAACTAAAGTTTGTGTTTATACTTACTTTGCTTATGATGGATGAATTGAATACAATATTGGATATATTTCTTTCCTTTAATTTCATGAGTAGCTAAGCTTATCTTTTGGGGTTATGTGTGAGTTGGAGGTGAATAATGTGTGGGTGTTGATTGTTAGTCCATTTAATTAGTTAATTATGATGACTTTTGCTTTTTTTCCTTGTTTGAACTAAGAACTGAGAGTTAAAACCCCAATTGACTTGGATCCCATATCATCCTTGAAATAGAGATGCAGGTGAGGAGTAATTATGAACAATAGCTTGAGTTAACTCGTTGAATCACATCTTAGAAATAAGGGTGTTAGTTGAGGTAGCTTATTTAATAGCATCGTCTTAGAAATAAAGGTGTTAATTAAGTAGTAGATTGGTAGATTTGATACACTTATGAGCTGTTCGAAAGAATCCATGTGTGAGATTTGGTGTTTTATTGAAATATTAACATCAAGACCCTAAATTTAGCGTACCCAAAACCCTTAACTAAACTTGGACTAATTGTTGATAACCCATGCATAACTCCCACCTAGGATAGCATAACCCCAATGTGTCTCTCGATTTGGTAATACTCCTAAATCTATGATTCCCAAAATAGTGTTTGATTATAGTTGTGTTTGATATTGTTAAAGAAAATCCCCAATTTAATGTTACTTGTTGTTTAATGTTACACTATAAGTTAATATCTTGTTAATTTTTGACAGACGTAGGCATTGAAAATTAAGTTTGCACTCCTCGTGGATTCGACCTTGACTGTAGTTGGGTAATTATTTTAATAACATCTGCCTTACATCTAAATAAATGTAAGTTTAAGATCTATTATTAAACTAATGGATATGATTAGTGTTTTGGGGATAGACTTTTGTGGAGATTGAGCTTGATTTGGGTGTCAATATCATTCTTGTGGATGATTTAAGGTGTTAGGAGCAATATTGGGAAGTAAATCAAGCTTAAGAAGAGTTGGAAAGGCATCTAAAGTGCATAAGATACGAAGAAAAGTGAAGAAACTACACCATAGATGGAAGTTGGAATTAGGGTCACAAGAGTATGCCACACCTATTGAGCCATACGATAAAAGTGTGCCATTCTCTTAGAAAAAATTTTCAACGTCACAAAATAGTGTGCATGTGCAATAAGAGCATGGCACTCCCACTGAGATGTGTGATAATATCATGCCATACCCTTGTGTATTTTGGAGAAAAACTTATACTACACTATAAATAGGACACGTTTAGGTCCTATTCTAAACACTTTCGAATGACTTGGGAGAGAGAAAACACGCAAGAGAGGCTCCAAATAAGGGTTTTCTTCTTTACTTTAGTTTTCTTGTAGTTTTTACTTACAAATTCCATTGTTGTGATTCTTTGTATGGCTATGAGTGGCTAAACACCCTCATTCTATGGTTGACATGACAACATCACTGAAGTGTATTAGTTTATATGTTTATAAAGAGTGTGATTGTTCTTGCATTATTGGTTTAAAATTCTGAAGTGTAATGAACTTTAGGATAAATATAAGTCCCAAAATGAATTGAACATATGAATGGAGGGATAGAATGAAAAATGTAGGGTGTGTGGATCATGTTTTTAATTGTTAGATACTAATTGTTAAAGGATGATTTGCGGTTAGGATAGAGATATACCATAACACCTCATTTGGTTAATAAAATGGGAAGATAGCTTAATGCATCCAAATTAAAGACTCACATCCCCGCTCAACGATGTAGTTGTGATATTAATTTAGATAGATGACTTAGAGGATGACAATTTCCAATTTATGATATCAACCCCATAGATCAACATTCACAATAAACACCAATGCCAGTTAGAAACCGTGGTTATGCATAATGTGTAGTAAGTGTTAACCCAGGAATCTCTTTATATATTGTTTAAATACAAATTTCATACCGTTGTTAATTTTTGTTACTTTGTTATAATTACAAATATCATACTCTTATTACAAACTCACACTTATTTAATCTCATTAGTAACACTAGAATTGAAATTTTTGCTAAATACCAAGTCCCTATAGGATCGATATTTGGCTTGAAAGGGACACTATATTACTTGCACGACCATGTACAATTGTGTGTTGGTTGGGTGCAACAAGTAGATAATCGAGGATTCCTATTTACTTTAATTAAAATTAAATGATTTAATCAAGGTTGTGAAAGATTAATTTAGTATGATTTGGTATGTATGACCCATATTATGGATTTTATCTAGACATAGGAATATCCTATCATAGCCAAAAGTTGGTTTTGTGATTCATGCTTCTTAGCTTGATTGAAGAGAACAAGCGAGGACTAAACCCTCAATGGTCAAAATATGTTAGTGGGTGATCTTCATTCCAAGGCTAATTTACTAAATTTGTGATTAAATTTTGTGTACTTAATTGAATTTGATGCATTGTTGATAGAATTGATTCCCCACATTATTTTCCTTATTTTCCATCATTTGGAAAGCCATTTAAGAACTTGTTCATATTTTAATTGGTTCCATTAGTGTGTAATTTTTATTATTGAAAACTCCAAATATACTTCTATCTTTGTTTGGATTTTAGTTAGTATTTTTATTCCGTACTTTCTCGATCACTAGTCATATTCTTCCTCACGGATTTTCCCCTGACTATAAGTTGGATAAATATATTGCTAACCTAGGTCTTGATCTTACTTCCCCTTATGTGTATGTGTTGAGCCACTTCCTTGCATAGTCTATCTGGGGAGGTGGTGCCTTGCTGGAATCTAATAATGTTTCTATCCTGCCATATCAAGTACACCATTATGGATTGAGAAAGTATTGTGAAAGAAACCCTGAACTCCACATGAGAGACCTGCTCATTCAGAGCTCTTTGTTAACTATGGGTGGCGCTTGTTTATTCCCATTTCTTCTTTTGTTGGTTCTCTTGGGAGGAATTTTTTGTATATGGATAGAGGACGAGTTAGAAGGAGAATTTTAAAATAGTTCACAGTCTATTGCAAGACATGAATCATGACAGAAGTAGGACTTTCCTAAAATATTTTGTAGCCTCTTTCCCGTAAGTGTGGCGCACTTCACACCTATAAACAGGACTCTACTTAACCCGGCTTTCAGACACCCTAGGAAACTTTAAACCGACTAATTTAATAACAAGTTTGTCATGACTTGAGACTACCCCATAGTTGTAACATGGTGCCTAAGGTCATAAATGACTCTGAGCTAACCCATGGCCTAACATACACTTCGATACTGAAGAAATTATCAAAAGACTTGAAGGAAGCTAACTGAAATAACTAGTGAAAGCCATAATAATTTAAAATAGAATATTAATAGAAGCTAAACATAGAACTATTTGACAACTCATTAAGCTGATAATCTGAACATCTGTGTGAAAGCCTCTAAACATAATGAGTTATTGGGATAAGTCTTAAACTTAATCAAACTAATTGAAATAAAATATACTATAAGAAATTAAATAACTGATAGCTATCTCTCTCATGATGAGGGCTCAGCAACAACAACTTCCAAGTGGTACGAGAAAGTGCTAAGATCTGTTCGGGTATTAAGCGTCTGAACCTATATTGTAAGACAATGTCACGCAAAAAATTATGTGATCAGTACTGTGAAATTATTAAGTATGGGGGAAAGGAAACTACCTATTTAAGTTGATCATGAATGCTTGAACATAAAAACTAAATGCAAGACTAAGTATTAACATATACTAAATAAAAATTGAATATCAAAATACAAGGTCAATGCAAAATTGAACTAAACACATACTGAGTATTGTGGGAGCTAACACTAACTTAAATACCCCAATATGAGAAAATTAAGTTCCAACCTATAACCCAGTTGGAAGGGTGCTAGTACCTTACTAAGGGTAACAACACTGGCTGACATAAATATACTAAACTGATGTCTAGAAGGAGTAGGGTGTCACGTCTCAACTGATAGAGGACACTTTTTAACTATGATGGTTCCTTAGTTCTAGAACTTAGGGACTGCTACTAATGGTCTTTTCCTAACTTATAGGGGAGCCGTTATCCCTACTTTTACTCGATGCTGCGTATGTCTCCCAACTAAATGACACCGAAGCATTAAATAAATTTGCTCATCATAATATCATTCTAAAAATAGTAATCTCTTCATAATCTTAAATACTCATAATCATGTAAACTAATTTTTGTTGAAATTCCTAGGTATCGATTGTTCATAACCCACCACCTTTGTCTAATGCAACTGAGCATGATGATAATTTAAAATTGATCATAGAAAATTATTTTACATAACATACCCTAAAATAATAACTTATAAATAATAACAAAATTTATGATTTTGAAAATGAAGGATGACACTTGAATGGGAGGAAATATATTCATGGTGCGATTACAAAGAAAATTGAGTAAATTAAATAAAACTTCATATTTTACTTGGAACCCAACTTGAGGGAATCTAAAGTAGTGTCTTAAAAGCATTTTGGGACTCAATGGCTGGAAGGGACCCATTGATGAAACTCCACAGACCTGAAGATGGAAGCCTTGGAGAAATACTTGAGATTGGGTTTTAGATGGAGAAACCCTAAATTATTAGGTCTTATAGACTTGTTAGGTCTGATCACAGATTGTTAAGAGCAGTTGTAGTCGGAGAATCAATTTTTTGACTTCTTTTTGTTGTGATGATGGTCCAACTAATGAATCGTTAGGACTAATAATGAGTTGTTGGATGGACTCATCAACACTAGGCTAAATTTCTAGGATACTTCTTTGCCATGGAAAAGACTCCATACAATGACTTATTATGACTTGTAATAGGTCATTGCCTGAGTCATTGTCACTGGCAGTTGAAAGACCCTTAGGAAATTTTCCATAACTTTTTTCCATGGTATTATATTAACACGAGATTTGTGAAATTACAAAACTAATTTAATAACCTATAATTTTAAGGGTGTAAAGCTTTAAAACTTAGGATACTATAATAGCATAATTTGGGCTATTCGAGACTTATGTTGTGAATTACATTACTTTTTAGTTTGACTAAAAGCCATAATTTTGGTGGAGAGGTCATCTTAATTCCTGGCCAGCTTAATCTTTCCCTTTTACATTGGCTCCATTCTTAAAAAATTTCTTAGAAAATTACATGCCTCACAACATTAGGGATTATTTGAGAGATCAGTTCTCAAGGATGGAGCATGGTTCCATCACAGTTGAGCAGTATGGAGCTCATTTTTATGAGTTGACTAGGATTATTAATTTTATTCTTTATAGTTTGCACGAGAGGGTTTGTTGCTTTATTTATGGATTGAGACTTCCTTTTTGCTTGTCTACTCAGAGTTTGGTTGTTGCATGTAATGACCCTTTAGGTCATTGATCGTATTCTTGGTTATTTCGCTGATAGAGCTACTCTATAGCCGCCCCAAGTCATTAGTGACATTCCAAAACTGATAGATTGGTTACCTAGCGGTTCATTTGGTTCCTTGAACCACTTTATTAAATTGAATTCTTCATTGGTCCTAATTGACCACTAAGCAAAAACTATAGACATTAACCTTAAATATGAAATCCGACTTTGCCAATGCGTTCAGAATGTCAAAAACTATGTGATTACATATCTTATTTGTTTGAAACAGACCCCTAATATATCTTGAGGCATTGGCCAAAGCTTAGAACCAAGTCCTATCTTCAGGAATGCCTTACATAGATCGAGATTCCACGACCAATGATATTAGGGTGCGACTGCTGTACCGAGATTACGGCTAGGCGGAGGGAGCAAATGCGCTACTCGAGGATGGGTAGAACCTACTTAAGCCTGCTTTGTCTGAAATTTTGGCCTATTTGTGCCTAGTTTTTCAACTCTAAAATACTAATGGAGAGTAAAATCTTCTAAGGAAAGCTTGTGGATTGATTTGTAGCTTAAAAAACTTGTGTAATTTAATGTTTTGACTAATCTATGGCAATAATCTATCTACTTGGTGTAAAGTTGTTGATTTCTAGACCTAAAACCCCTAAATCATTAATGCTCAATTGTAGCCCAAAATGTAATGAATTTATTGAAGTTTCTTAAGGTTTATAACTCCCTAATGATATGTCAGTAATGGGTTAGTCTCAGAAACTCATTTTTCGTAGGTGGAACCTACTTAGGGTTTTGATGTCATTTTGAACCCATGGCACAATTTGCCACAATGGGCATTGTTATTCTTGTTGTAATGCTTAGATTGTATTGTTGATAGGTTGTCTTATGGAAGAAGAATCTTTAAGGAAAGGAAAGAAAAAGCTTGTTGGTTCGAGAGATGCTTAGAATCAGGGTAGTTTATGCTTACTTGTTCGATTGAGCTTAATTGTAGTATAATTATTGATATTTTGTGAGATCAGGAAGGGTTTAGATAATAACAGGTTGAATGATGATATTAGAGATTAGTGGATTCTTAGAGGTTATTGAACTTCCAAGGTGTGATGCTTGACCCTTAGCCTAGAACCTTGGATAATCTACTTAGGCAGCGCAAAATCCTTTTCCAGTCTGAGCCTTAGAACGTATTTGGTAAAGCAAAAATCTAAGTTGAAATGTTTCGAAAATATCCTCCCAAGTATGAAATACTTTGAATCGTGTGAGAATCTATTTGAGTATGAATTAAGATCAGAGAGGTCACCTAACCCATAGTCGAGTTGAAAGCTTTCCTATAGTTCAAGTTTTCGTGATCGTCAAAATTTGGGCAAACTTCAGTCGACCATAACTCATTGCACATGGAAAATTGGGTGGCTTTTTATATATGAAATGAAATATCTTTGAACCAGCTTTCTAACGATACCAATTTTGCCTAAATCCGATACCGGAGCAAAGAGTTATGCACATTTTACTCCATCCTATCAAGCTGGAAAATGGTGACGACGTTTCTAATGGGCTACCACATTTTTGACAACCTTTTTGATGATGTCGTCAGATTCTGATGACATTTCTGACTACGTCGTCAGCCCTGGGCAGAAAATCATAAAATTCACCCTTGTTATGAGGACATTTTGTGACGGCCTGTCACAATTGTCGTCCGCCATTTTTTTCCAGCAACTTAGAGACATTTTGGCAAGGGTATTTTGGTCATCTCCCATCCTTTTTTAACCTCTATAAATATGGGAACCTCTTCCAAAACCCTAATTTCAACATTTTTTGCTTTCAATTCTCTCAATTCTCTTGAGAAGAGAAATAACTAGGGTTTCAATCAAGAACCCTAATCTTCCAAAAATCATCCATAAATTCTTCAAGATTTCTTCAAGAATAAAGTTTCTCATAGTGTGGGCTTCAAAATTATTTATTATAAGTGCAAATAGAGTCTCAAAAAATAGAGTTCATCCAATTTCAAAGGTTAAGGTATGTAGATGTTGATTCTTGGGTCCCTTTCATCCAAGAAGCTCAAGAATCCTTTTCAAAACTCAAAGATTTTTATGTTTATGAATTTTTAATAATTTGTATGAGTTGAAATTAATGTTCAATGTGTTGTTGAGTTTTGATTTATGTTTGTCTTCAAGATTTATGAGCTTTGATCCTCGTATGTGGAACTCATGTAAGGTTTGTTATAGACCCTCTTGAAGTTGTTTTTTTTTATGTGATGTGTTCATGACTTTTGGCTATAGAAATGTTTGAATAAGTGAAGAATGTTCCCCATAGGTTCGATAAAGAGCTTAGGTGAAACGTAAGAGCCATTATAATATGTGAAGGTGAAACTCTAAATTGTGTGCTAGTCCATTTATGCCTAGTATTTGATAAAATGCCTTAGTGAGTGAAATGTGCCAATTAGCATAAAATTCCCAAGTAGATGTAATATCGGTCATGTCTAGTGGATTTTGAAAGACCCTAGTGAACAAGCCGAGATATGATGGTTGTATGAATCTTCGATTTTATGCTCTTTGATATATGCTAAGCTTTTAATACGTGTCAGGTGGTTAACAAGAAAATAGTGACGTGTTTGTATGATGTTTTCCCCAAATCAAGTGATATACAAATACATGACAAGACCGATATAGGTATGAAGTATTTGATGTAAGATCTCATTGAATCGGGTATAATCTAATAGCATGTCTTCCCTAGGCTAGTATATGATGGTGAACCTATATTGATGATCTTTAAAGGTTTTGAGTGACCCTTTGGTGGTTTTTATGATGAATAGAGGTCTATGTTTCGTAAATGCTTAATGCGATGTCCTAAGGATCTTGAGAGGGAAAGTATGTTATGATGCCCAACTACTTGAAGTGATGCTTTAACGATTGTGATAATACATGAATGAATTCTTATAATACATGAATGAATGATTGTAATGATGAATGAATGGATAACAGTGATGATGCATGAATGATTTGTGATGAAGAATTATTATATTTTACTCTTATGTTATCGAGTGCTGGGGGTATTTATACCTAAAAATAGAGCTGTTGTCTAGAGCCCGTGATAGTTTCTCGATAATTCTAATGGAATCATGATTCTCAGATCTCAGTGAACTATAGAACTCTGTATCGTCATACAAGTGCAAAGCTTAATAAAGCTCAGTAATCTCAGTTATCTCTGTAATCTCTGTATCGCTAGTAATCTAGCCTTAGACCTGCAATCAGATCAGTTCTATTAGTATTCAATTTATTCAATTCTAATCTCAAAAGCGATTTGAGTAATCTATTCAAGCTCTATATCGTCAGTCAGATACCATGACTCGATATCCTTTCTGTCACATACAAAACCATGTGATCTCAGCGTAACTCAGTTAGACCCTTTTGAGTAATATGATTAGTGTCAGATTCAGTTCAGCCAGTATTTAGTTGAGAATTTAGTTCTGAGTCTTCTAGTTAGGAGTAGAAACTAGCACCGAGAGAGATCAAGAATGGGAACTCACCTACTAGTAGAGGGTGTGATTCTTAGAAGCAATCCTTGTGCTCCAAATCTACGTAGCCACCGTAGGTTGAGACATCACACCTGTTAGTTGAGGGTGGATGAGAGACATCATACCTGCTAGATGAGGGTAGATGAGGTGGCTTGACCTGCTAGATGAGGGCTCCACTATTCTTTCTTGAGGACCTGCTAGATGAGGGTCACACAGAGTTGTCTTTACCGGTGGCGCGGTAATGACACCCTTCCAACTAGGGCACAGGTTGGACCCCATCTGTGGTAGGTTGGGGCATGTCGGTTAAGTGATTACCACCCATAGTATTAGTTCAGATTCAGTCTTAGCTTCAGAATCAGTATTCAGAAATCAAGACCGTCAAATATAGTCATCTATCATTATAAGGAACTCAGATATTTCCATTGATTTATGGGTCATCCCATAAGATAGACTTGGTCTCACATATAGTTATTTGATATCATATTCAGAGATATTCCATCAGAAAGACTTGATCATAGTATCAGATTTCTATTGAGTATTCTTGTAGTCAGATTCAGATATAATTATATTTCTTATCATTGATAAATCTTTCAAAATCATCTGTTAGAAATGTTGAACTCTAATCCTGTCAGTTGAAAGTAGTAAGTCCAAGAATTCAGTCATTGATGTAAGCACATCTAGATCCTCAGTTATTAGTGTCAGATAAGTCAGTGATTCAGTATCTTAGTATCAGTAGTGAGTTCAGTCTGTAGTAAAGTGGTATTTGAGTTTCAGTTTCTAGAGTTGTGATAATTGTGTTCATGTTCTGTGCATTCATGTATGTGTCCTCATGCAAAATTTTCATGATTATTTAGTTTAGATATTACATATGTATGAACCCTTGCATTAACCTACCCCTTCTACATACTCAGTACATTTTTGTACTAACGTATTTACACGATGGTGTTTTATTTGACACCATAGGTTCAGAGGCACAGGATCCAGATTATCCTCAGCAGTTTAGTCCCCATCAGCAGCAGTAGCAGTGAGTTATTTTCTTTCAAGGATGAATCTCAGTTTACTAATATTGTATCAGATTTTATTTATTTTTAGTTGGCAGAGTTAGTTAGGGACCTGTCCCATCAAATCCACAGTTCAGATAGTTTAGAGGATTTTCAGATGAATGGATTAGTATTTAGTTTTCTGCATTATGAGTATTTTGAACCTTATCGCTAGTTTCCACATTTATTTTAGACATTGTGCTGTGTACAGGTATAGGTATAAGTAAAGGGTTAGCTAGTGGTCCTTCGAGGTCATAAGCACCGTGTGACTTCTCGGGATGATATATCGGGGCATTACAAACTTGGTATCAGAGCCTAAGGTTTAAGAGTATCCTAGGGAGTCTGAAAAGCCGAATCTAGGAGGGTCTTATGCATAGGTAAGTAGTATACCATATTTATGTACAAGAGGCTACAATATATTCTTAGGAGAAGTTCCCCTTCTTTCAGCGATCATTTTGTGCGAGTGAAAATGATTTAAAGTCGATCCTCAGTCTCATCCACTTTATTCTTTCATTTACAGAGTATGCCTCCTCACAGAGACTTTGTCCATAGGGTTGATGATCAGCCCCCTCAGCTTGTAGATCCTAAAAATGAGACTGTGTCATATGAAGAGTTTTGGGAAGCTTTCTAGGTGCTAGCCCAAGCGGTGACTAATGTTCATGGAAACCTTCAGGCTACAGTCCCACCTTAGCAAGATAGGAATTCTTTCACAGCCAGGATTAGAAGCTTCATAAAAATGAACCCGCCCGAATTCTTCGGGTCAATAGTAGGTGAGGATCCATAGTTATTTCTTAGGGAGGTAAAGGAGATCATCAAGATTATGCATATGTCAGAGGAGGAGAGTATTGATTTAGCATCTTGTAGGCTGAAAGATATTGCTCATGATTGGGTAGTGATGTGGGAGAAGAGTAGAGGGAAAATGAAGCTCCCGTGACTTGGCTAGAGTTTCAGAGTGCCTTTATAGATAGGTTTTTCATGCTAGAAATGAGAGAAGCTAAGGTAGAAGAGTTCATGAACCTAAGGGAAGGTTCTATGACCGTGAAAGAATATTGTCTTAAGTTCAACCAATTATATAAGTATGCTCCCGACTTGATAGCTGACCCTAGAGTGAGTATGAGTATGTTTTTGAATGGGGTATCAAGTGATGTGTTGAAAGAGTGAACAACTGCCATGCTCAAATAGAGATATGGATCTTTATAGGATAATGATGCATTCACAACAAATTGACGAAGATAAGATGAAGGAGAGAGAGAGAGAGTGAGTAAGAGAGCCAAGATAGGTAGTCGTGGTTTCTCACAGACAGGGTCTCAAGGTGGTATATTATGAGCCCTTCATCTTTATGTTATGCATTGATAGATCCTTTGCTCTTATTTTGAGCATATATGTTAGCATGAGTCATGCATAAGTTTCAGACCTTGATCGATCAATTATGACCTAGTCTGTAGGTGCCCCACACATCGTTCTGGTATTTTAGCAAAGTGTGTTTGGAGGGACATAGTGTCCCAAGGGGGAGATAACCCATGGCATTATGATGTTGCATGCTATTAGATTCATCTCGATGCATATTTAGATTTTCCTTATAAAGTTAGCATCAATCATTGTTGCTTTATCAGTCGTGCTTTCAAAAGTCAGCTTGTCAGTATGTGTTCAGTGTGTATTCATGAGATCCACCCAGTTATGAGTCCATGCATCGAATATGCATGTGTATTATGAGAATTTAGCTATGACTATCATCGGTCGAGTATTCCATGGATCATATATGATGCCCAGTGTAAGTACTCTATATGTCAGTCGTTCCAGTTGCGTACTACTGATTTGAGATGTTTCCATTTCTTGAGTAAGTTTTGTTGATCCATATTATCAGTCTATCAAATGACATTCGAGGGCAAATTTTCTCAAGGGGGAGATAATGTAATGCCCCACAAAATCCTTTTCCATTCTGAGCCTTAGAACGTATTTGGTAAAGAGAAAATCCAATTCAAAATGTTTTGAAAATATCCTTCCAAGTATGAAATACTTTGAATCATGTGAGAATATATTTGAGAATGAATTAAGATCATAGAGGTCCCCTAACCCATGGTCGAGTTGAAAGCTTTCCTATAGTTCAAGTTTTGGTAACCGTCAAAATTTAGGTCAACTTCAATCGACCATAACTTCTTTTATATGGAGAAATGGGTGGATTTCTATATATAAAATTAAATATCTTTGAATTAGCTTTTCGACGATACTAATTTCGCCTAAATCCAATATCGGAACAAAGAGTTATGCCTATTTTACTATAGCCTATCAAGCTAAAAAATGATGATGATGTTTCTGATGGGCTACCACGTTTTTGATGACCTTTTTGATGACGTCGTCAGATTCTAATGACATTTCTGACGACGTCGTCAGCCTTGGGCAGAAAATCATAAAATCCACCCTTTTTGTGATGACGTTTTGTGACAGACTATCATAAATGTCGTCAGCCATTTTTTTCTAGTAAGTTAGAGACGTTTTTATAAGGGTATTTTGGTCATTTTCCACCATTTTTGAGCCTCTATAAATATGGGAACCTCTTCCAAAAACCTAATTTCAACATTTTTTTCTTTCAATTTTCTCAATTCTCTTGAGAAGAGAAATAACTAGGGTTTCAATCAAGAACCCTAATCTTCCAAAAATCATCTATAAATTCTTCAAGATTTCTTCAAGAATAAAGTTTCTCATAGTGTGGGATTTAAGAATTATTTATTATAAGTGCGGATAGAGTCTCAAACATTAGAGTACATCCAATTTCAAAGGTTATGGTATGTTGATGTTGATTCTTGGGTCCCTTTCATCCAAGAAGCTCAAGAACCCTTTTCAAAACTCAAAAGATTTTTATGTTTATGACTTTTTAATAATTTGTATAAGTTTAAATTGATGTTCAATGTGTTGTTGATTTTTGATTTATATTTGTCTTCAAGATTTATGAGCTTTGATCCTAGTATGTTGAACTCATGTGATGTTTGTGATAGACCCTCTTGAAGTTGTTTTTTTTTCATATAATATGTTCATGACTTTTGGGTATAGAAATGGTTGAATAAGTAAAGAATGTTTCCCATAGGTTTGATAAAGAGCTTAGGTGAAATATAAGAGCCATTATAGATCTTGAAGGTGAAACTCCAAGTTGTGAGCTAGTCCATGCATGCCTAGTGTTTGATAGAATGCCTTAGTGAGTGAAATGTGCCAATTAGCATGAAATCCCCAAGTAGGTGTAAAATCGGTCATGTCTAGTTGATGTTGAAAGACCCTTGCGAACAAGTTGAGATATGTTGGTTGTAATATTCTTCGATTTTGTGATCTTTGATATATGCTAAGCTTTTAATACATGTCAAGTGGTTAACAAGAAAATAGTGATCAGTTAGAATGAAGTTTTCCCCAAATTAATTAATATCCAAATACATGACAAGATCGATATAGGTATGAAGTACTTGATATGAGATCTCATTGAATGGGGTATAATCTAATAACATGTCTTCCCTAGGCTAGTATATAATGGTGTACTGATGTTGATGATCTTTAAAGGTTTGGAGTGACCCTTTGGTGGTTGTGATGATGAATAGAAGTCTATGTTTCGTAAATGCTTAATGCGATGTCCTAAGGATATTGAGAGGGAATGTATGTTATTATGCCCACCTACTTGAAGTGATGCTTTAACAATTGTGATAATACATGAATGAATTCTTATAATACATGAATGAATGCTTGTAATGATGAATGAATGGATAACAGTGATGATGCATGAATGATTTGTGATGAAGAATTATTATGTCTTACTTTTATGTTATCGAGTCCTAGGGGTATTTATACCCAAAAATAGAGTTATTGTCTAGAGCCCATGTTAGTTTCCCAATAATTCTAATTGAGTCATGATTCTCAGAACTCAGTGAACTATAGAACTCTGTATCCTCAGACAAGTGCAAAGCTTAATAAAGCTCAGTAATCTCAGTTCTCTCTGTAATCTTTGTATCGCTAGTAATCTAGCCTCATACCTGCAGTCAGCTCAATTCTAATAGTATTCAAGCGATTCAATTCTAATCTCAGAAGCGATTTGAGTAATCTATTCAAGCTCTATATTGTCAGTAAAATACCATGATTGGATATCTTTTCCGTCAGATACGAAACCAAGTGATCTCAGCATAACTCAGTCATACCCTTTTGAGTAATATTATCAGTGTCAGATTCAGTTCAGCCAGTGTTCAGTTGAGAATTCAGTTCTGAGTCTTCCAGTTCGGAGTAGAAACTTGCCCCGAGCGATCTCAAGGATGGGAACTCACCTTCTAGTATAGAGTGTGATTCTTAGAAACAATTCTTGTGCTCCATAGCTATGTAGCCAGCGTAGGCTGAGACATTACACCTGTTAGTTGAAGGTGGATAAGAGACATTATACCTGCTAGATGAGGGTAGATGAGGTGGCTTGACCTGCTAGATGAGGGCTCCACCGTTCTCACTTGAGGACCTGATAGATGAGGATCACACAGAGTTATCTTTACTAGGGCGCGGTAATGAGAACCTTCCAACTGGGGCATAGGTTGTACCCCACCTATGGTAGGTTGGGGCATGTCGGTTAAGTAACTACGACCCACAGTTTTAGTTTCAGATTCAGTCTCTATTTTAGAATCAGTATTCAAAAATGAGGATTGTCAGATACAGTCATCTATTATTATGAGGAACTCAAATAGTTCCATTGATTTATGGACCATCCCATCAGATAGACTTGGTGTCACATACAGTTATTTGATATCATATTTAGAGATATGCCATTAGACAGGCTTGATTACAGTTTCAGATTTCTATTGAGTATAGTTGTTATCAGATTCAGATATAATCATATTTATTATCATTGATAAAGCTTCTGAAATTATTTATTAGAAAGGTTGATCTCTAATCCTATCAGTCGAAAGTAGTAAGTCCAAGAATTCAGTCATTAATGTAAGCACATCCCGATCCTCAGTTATCAGTATCAGATGAGTCAGTGATTCAGTATCTTAGTATTAATAGTAAGTTCAGTCTATAGTAAAGTGGTATCTGAGTTTCAGTTTCTAGAGCTGCGATAATTCTATTCCAGTTTTGTGCATTTATGTATGTGTTCTCATGCGACATTTTCATGATTTTTCAGTTTAGATATTGTACATGCACGAACCCTTGCATTAGCCTACTCCATCTACATACTCAATACATTTGTGTACAGACGCATTTGCGCTATGGTATTTTATTTGACACCAAAGGTTCAGAGGCAAAGGATCCAGATTATCCTCAGCAGTTCAGTCCCTGTCAGCAGCAGTGAGTCCTCTTCTTTCGAGGACGAATCTAAATTTACTATTATTATTTCTATTTTTTTTTATTTTCAATTGACGAAGTTAGTTGGGGACCTGTCCCATCAACTCCACAGTTTAGATAGTTTAAAGGCTTTTTAGATAGATGTATTAGTATTCAGTTTTCTGTATTATGACTATTCATGGATGTGTTGAACCTTATGGCTAGCTTCCACATTTATTTTAGACATTGCGCAATGTACAGGTACAAATATTATTAAAGGGTTAGCTTGTGGTCCTTCAGGGTCATAAGCACCGTGTGACATCTCGGGATAAGATCTCGGGGCATTGCATGTAGTCTCATGAATAGTATGAGAATATTCTAGTTGCTCTAATAGATAAGAATGATGTCGCTCCCTAACTTTAAGAGTATATTGACCTAGCTATTGCTTAGTTAGGAAATGAACTTGGTTTTGGGTTGACTTAGGTGGATACTTGAAGAAGATTTCCCCTATAGGCTTAGTAAGGTTTGATAGGCCGTTATGATATGATTTAGATAACTTAGCCCAAAATTCAGGTAGATGTTAGTCTTGTGATAGTGAATTTAGCATTCTTGGGATTTATGAGTGGATCTTGACCAACTTTAAGATTGATCTACGAAATCCCTTAGAAACCTAGATACTTGATGAATGTCTAAGTTATGTTGTTGAGATTATAAAGATTAAACCCGATGGTCAAATTATGCATATAGTCCATGGTTGGATAATGTGTATACTTGATTAATTATCTCATGGTCATGATATGGATAGCCTTGAAAAAGTAAAGAATGTGTATATCATATGAATGCTCATGCTCATTCTTATACTCATATTGTGTGGTTATGCTTCATACCAAAGTAGGATGATATATGTCATCGTATATCCCTATTACTCAATTATTGTGTACTTTTATATGTTTATTGATTTGGCTATGTATGTGTATGTATGTATGTTGTTGTCTTGGGTGATGTGGGATGGTATGAAGTTGCCCAGAGAATCTAGAGGATATATTGATGTTATGTGTTTCTTAGTGAATCTCGAGGATATGCTGATGTTATAATGTTTCCTGATAAAATTGGAGGATATGTTGATGTTATGTATTGCTCGGTGAATCTGGAAGATATGTTAATATTATGATGTTTCCCGGTGAATTCGGAGGATATGCTGATGTTATGATGTTGCTCGATAAATTCGAAGGATAGGTTAATGTTTTGATGCTTCTAGGTCAATCCATATGTTGATGATATGATATTTCATAGAATATGTTGATGTTATGATATTGCCTGGTGAATACGGAGGATATGTTGATGTTATGATGATACCTGGTGAATTTGGAGGATATGCTGATGTTATGATATTGCCTAGTGAATTTGGAGGATATGTTGATGTTATGATATTTCCCAGTAAATTCAGATGATATATTAATGTTATGATGATACCCGGTGAATCCAAAAGAGGTATTGATGTTATGATGTTGTGTGGGGTAAATTTACATAAATATTTGGTTATATAGTGAGGTTAGGTCATGTGGGGACAAACCACTTATATGCTTAAGACACGATGTCCCCCTTGGTAAAATGATACCCTTTCCTTATTCCTATTCACTAAATGAGAAGTGTGGCCATTGTTAACCTAATTGGTAACTGGAAGTAATTTATTCCTATCATTAGGTTAAGGCTAATTGGTATGTGTAATCTTGAATAGACCAAAGGCTCACTTAGTAAACTTACTTGACTTGAATTAATAATATGTTATGGAATTTTTCCTAGTAAAGTGGCATATGTAATTATGAGTTTTCTCTAATACATGTCCATGACTTGAGGAATAGAGGCATTGTTAACTAGTCGGTGGATCTTACTTATCTAAACTATGGAAACTAGTCCCTAGGGTTTAACATGCTTAATGATAAAAGACTTGGTATTGTATGATGAATAGTTGAATTGTCATGTAGTATGTGATGTTGTGGTGGTTTACTTAATGACTCATATCATGAGAACCCTAGCTAGAGAATGACCTTGTAATAGGTGATTCATTATTAGCCTTGGTCACTTGTAGATTTCCTAAATTAATGACTAGTGACTATAAAGATTGCAAAACTAGTTCTTATGAATTGAAGGTTAGCTAATATAGACTAATCATGGAGTTTATTGATGAATTAGAGGATAAGTAACCATATACCTATGCTATGGCAATATTAATTTCATTGCAATTAAGTTGCGGTATTGATGTTGATAGCCGACCTTGATAAGAGGATATGGTGGAGATAGGAACCCGCGGTTTTGGTTGACTTGATGTGTGTGTGGTTATGCCTTAATATATATATATTGATCGATTAATATTTTGGTGTACTCTCCGATTGTATGGGATGCCATGATGAGTTCTTGCATTGGATTCTTTTGGTGTACTCTCTGGTGGTATAGGATGTCGTGATGAGTTCTTTGTTCTGTTATTTTATGTGTGCATCCCAACGGTATGGGACATCGTGGTAAGTTCTTGTGCTTATATGCAAATAATTGTTGGTGTTGGTTATGGTAATTATATGGTTCCCATTGTATATATGTGGTTTTACATTTCCGAAACAATTATTCATTTGTATGATGGTTATGATACATGTGGATATGATACATTATGCTATTTCCAACAATACCAATTTCTACCAAATCTGGTATAGTAGTAAGAAGTTATGGATATTTTTACAGTGGACTGTTGGAACTGCTCAGAAGAGACGGTTCGACCGACAGATCGTCGAGTTAGTGATGGACCGTCGCCCAAACCATCAAAGGTGAGGCAGTAAGTCAATCTTCTAGCTAAGGTATGATGGATAGGTTGATGGACCATTGAGCTTGCGACAGACCATCTCCCAATCCGTTGAAACTAATGAACTAAGTCACTATTCTGGTCCAAGTGCGACGGTCAGGCCGATGGACCGTCGAGCCAGCGACGGACCATCGCACGAGCCATCACAGATCCCATTCAGGAATTTTTAGGCCATTTTTAAAAGTGTATTTGGGTCTTTTTCCACCCATTTTAACCCCTAATTATACCACACCATAGCTCATAACGTCATTATTCATTCACAACATCCAATTAGAGTTTCTCTCAAAGATCAATCCCCAAGAACAAGAAACCCTAGGTGCTTAATTGTAAGTAAAGAATTCAAGGTTTCCTCCACAAATCTTTAAAATAACATACACCCATGTATGTCAAGTATTTATTCATGGATTCCCTTCGTCCATGAAGTCGAAGAATCCAATTTTAAATTATAAATTGTGATGTTTAAGTTGTGGATTTATTACAATCATGTGGAGGTTGTTTATGGTACCCAAGTTGGAATCGTTAAATGTGTTTTCATTAATTTATGCTAGCATGTGGATTGAAATTTACTAAATTATGTTGATTTATTCAACCTTGATGAATTAGTTTAATGTCCAAGCCTAAGCTTATAGTTATGCATGCAAGGTGTTTGATAAAACGCCTAAGAGAATAGGAAACATTCCCTATGACTTAATTTTTAACAAAATGGTAAACCTATGTTTCACCCTTAAGTTCAAATGACTCCAATGTTATTGTTATGCTTTGTTATGGATTGATGTAATGCTCATGAGATTAGGCTTATGAAATTATGACGTGTTTACATTCACTTCTGTTCTTGTGTGAGCTTGTGGCAAGCAAATACTTCATGAATATCCCTAATGATGGTACTATGAATTATTGACTATGGTCATATGTCAAGAAGTGTAATGTCTTATCAGTTTTATGCTATCGAGTCCTGGGATACTTGTACCCGACGATTTAGCTATGTGCCTAGAGCCAGTGTCATGTTTTCAAGATACTCCCAGTCAATGCATGTTCAATAGAATTTACTTAGTCTCATGACTTAGGAAAACTCAATAATCTAAGTAGTCTCAGTAATCTCATCCAGTTATTAGATCTCAGTGATACTCCATCAGTTAATAGAACTCAATAAACTTAGTACAGTGGATCAGCTATAATGATTTATTTGGGGCATGTCGGTTAGATATCTACTTCCCACAGTTACAGTCTAAGACTCAGTAATAAAACTCAGACAGTTCAACAAAATTCAGGACTCTCAGATATAGTCAACTCAAAATAGTACGAAACTCAGCTAGTTCCATTAGAACCTAGACTGTTAGACATAATCGCTTAGTTATATCAGTTATAAGTAGCTCATGTCATCAGCATTCAGACTCAGTAGTTAATAGTTTCATGAATTTAGTTACTGTTACCTATTCATGCATGTATTCTCATGTTCATGTTATACAGTCGATTAGCATTGTTCGTACATATAAACCCCTTGTATTCAGCTTGCCTCACTTGTATATCAGTATATTCAATCGTACTAATGCATTTACGCTATGGTGTTTTATACCATAGGTTTAGAAGTACGAGCTCCAGAGCATCACTAGCATTCCAGTCTCAGCAGTCAAAGTTAGCAGTGAGTCCTCATCCTTCGAGGACATAATCAATACTTTATTATGTCATTACTTAGTTTATTTTAGTAGTTAGAGTTAGTAGGGGACATGTCCCATCAACTCCTTATTCAGACAGTTTAGAGGCTTTCAGACTAGCATGTTCAGATAGTTATTTTAGTTGTTTTGGTATTGATATACCATATCTCCAGATGTTATGTTTTATCAGATCTTTGAACCTTATGGCCTTTTATCCTTTATTTCCATATTTATACAGTATATTATGCACTGTACAGGTATAGATATTAGTCATGGGTTAGCTTATGGTCCTTCGGGGTAATGAGCATCATGTGGCATTCCGGGTTCCAGATTCAGGGCATCACAAACTTGGTATTAGAGCCTAAGGTTTAATAGTGTTCTAGGAAGTCTGAAAGCCGCATCTAGTAGAGTCTTGTACAAAGGTGTGTTGCGCGCCACATTTATGTGCAGGATGCTAGAAGATGTTTTAGAAATAATTTACCTTCTTTCAGTATTCATATCATGCGATTGAGCATAATCTCATGTCAATCTCTCAATCTATTCCATTTCTATATTTCTTCTATAGAATATGCATTCCACGAAGAGAATTGGAAATTAGTCAGCCCCTCAGCCTGAAGATCCTTTGGGCGAGCATGTTTCTTATGTGGAGTTAAGATCTGCATTCACTACTCTTGCTCAGTTAGTCGTTGCTCAAAATGAACGACTAGCTATCGTTCTGGCCAATCCAGTGGCCAAATCAGCTGCAGCCAAGATTCAGGACTTCACCCAAATAAATCCTGCATCCTTTTTCGGGTCTAAGTCAGGTGAGGACCCTCAAGAATTAATCGATCAGGTTTAGAAGGTTACTAATATTATGGGGGTTACTCCTAATAAGAGTGCTGATCTATCTATATATTAGTTGCAAGATGTTTCTCACACTTGGTTCAAATAGTGGAAGTCAGAGAGGTCAGTAGATGTCGGATCCATAGAGTGGGAGAAGTTTGTCACCACCTTCTTAAAGAGGTTATTTCCCATTGAGCTGAGAGAAACTAAGGTGTTAGAATTTATCAACCTCAGGCAGGGAAACATGATGGTGAAAGAGTATTCTCTTAAGCTTATTCAATTAGCTAGATATGCTCCTCATGTGATTGCAGATAGTAGAGAGAAGATGTGCAAGTTTGTTTTTGGGGTGAATAATAGTGTGGTCAATGAGAGCAGGTCCGCAATGTTGAATAGTGAACACAAACATAGCTAGGCTTGTGACTCATGCTCAACAGATAGAGGGGCAAGAGATTAAGATGAGGGAGAAGCAAAATAAGAGAGCAAGGACAGGTAGTTTTAGCTTTGCTTAGCCTAAGTCAGAGGGAGAAAACCATTATCAGTTTTGTCAAAAAAGTTATCACACAATCGCTTGAGAAAATCTTTTTTTTGGCCAACTAGATTCTAAAACTAGTAATTTCTATTAGGTTACACATTTTATCCTTCCACACTGCCCCATCCTTGTAGCTAGATCAAGAAAGAACCTTTGTAAGTCATCCGTTCTAGCTCCTTCCTCAGCCAGTGCTCCAGCTCCTAAGTTCAAGGATGGTAATAGAGATAGGGCGCTAGGCTCTATGTCTCAGGGCAGTGTTAGTAGTGCCGGCACCCATCCTTTTTGTTAGATATGTGGTAAGCACCATCAGGGTACTTGCATAGCTGGTAGTGATGTTTGTTTTGAATGTGGCAAGCCAGGCCACAGAGTTAAAGATTCTCTCCAGCCAGGACATTAAGGTTAGCGTAACTGTTCCCCAACTCATTTCGGCTGCCCAAATATGCAGGGTACCAATTCCAGTGCTACTAGTGGGCAACGTCCAAATAGAATTTATGCTCTCTAGTCCTGATAGGATCAGGAAAATTCTCCTGATATGGTTACTGGTATGTTATAGATCTTTTACTTTTACGTTTACACTTTTCTAGATCTAGGAGCTTATTTGTCTTTTGTTACTCCCTATATAGTAGTTAATTTCAGAGTCAGTCCCAAAATTTTAGCAGAGCCCTTCTTAATCTTTACCCCAGTGTGTAAAACCATCATAGCCCGATGGGTATACAGGAACTGTCCAATTATGGTATCTCAGAAAGTCAGCTCAGTCGACTTAGTTGAATTAGAGATGATTGATTTTGATGTCATTATCGACATGGATTGGCTTCATTCCTGCTATGCCATAGTCGACTGCAGAAATAGAGTGGTCCAATTTTAGTTTCCAAATTGAGCCTATCCTAGAGTGGAGGGATAGCACTTCAGCTTTCAGAGGTCAGCTTATTTCCTTCCTTCGGGCATGGAAAATGATATTTATATGATGTGTCTATCATCTTGTTCAAGTTAAGAACACTAGTTCAAAAACTCCCAATCTTGAATCAGTCCCAGTCGTGAATGGATATTCAGATATCTTTCCTGAAGATCTTCCAAGAATTCCTCTCAAAAGGGAAATAGACTTCAGGATCGATTTTCTTCCAGATACTCAGACTATATATATTCTTACATACATAATGTCACCAAAAGAACTTAGAGAATTGAAAAATCAGTTGAAGGATCTCTTAGATAAGGGATTCATCAGACCTAGTGTGTCTCCATGGGATGCACCAGTTTTATTGAAGTAAAAAAAAGACGGTTCTCTCAGAATGTGTATAGAATTCCACCATCTCAATAAAGTCACGGTCAATAATAAGTATCCACTTCCCAAAATTAATGACTTAATTGACCAAATTCAGGGTGCCAATTATTTTTCTAAGATAAACCACAGATTCAGCTATCATCAGCTCAGAGTCAGAGAATGTGACATTCCAAAAAAGGCCTTTCATACTCGGTATGGTAACTTCAAATTCTTGGTCATGTCCTTTAGTCTCACCAATGCCCCAACAGCTTTCATGGACTTAATGAACTGCGTGTTCAAGTAGTACTTGGACATATTCATCATAGTCTTCATAGATGATATCCTTGTTTATTCCTACAATAAACAGGATCATACAGACCATCTCAGAATTATACTTCAGACCCTCAGAGATCATCAGCTGCTCGCTAAATGTAGTAAATGCAAATTTTGGATAAGGTTAGTGGCATTCCTTGGTCATATTTTTTCTGGTAATGGCATTAGGGTTGATCCTCAAAATACTAAAGCAGTAAGAAACTTGCCCAGGCCTATCTCTCCATCAGATATCAGGAGTTTCTTAGGATTGGATGATTATTACAAATAATTTTTTGAGGGATTTTCTTCTATTGCATCCCCTATGTCCAGATTAACTTAGAAGAAATTCAAGTTTCAGTGGTTAGATCTTTGTGAGATGAGTTTTTAAGAGTTGAAGACATGACTCACCTCAGATCCAGTCTTAGCTCTTTTAGATGGTCTGGATGGGTTCGTAGTGTATTATGATGAATCCAGAGTAGGTTTGGGTTGTGTCTTCATGCAGCATGGTAAGGTCATAGGCTACGCCTCCAGACAATTTAAACCCCATGAGAAGAATTATCTGACTCATGATCTTGAGTTAGCAGCCATAGTATTTGCCTTAAAGATTTTGAGGCATTGTCTATACAAAGTTCATGTGGATGTGTTCACAGATCATAAGAGCCTTTAGTATCTCTTTTCCTAGAAAGATCTCAATCTTCAGCAGAGAAGGTGGTTAAAGCTCTTGAAAGATTACAACATGAGTGTCTTTTATCATCTGGTCAAGGACAATATAGTGGTCGATTCTCTCAGTAGACTGTCTATGGGTAGCGTTGCTCATGTTGAGGATAATAAGAAGAAGCTAGTTTAAGAAGTCCATCAGCTTACCAGACTAAGTTTTTGCTTAGTCGATACAGAAGTGGGTGACATATGGGTTCAGAGTAGTTCACAATCATCTCTAGTTTCTGAGGTAAAAGAAAAGCAAGATAGAGATCCTAGTCTGGTCAAGTTGAAAAAATCAGTCAAAGGATTAGAAAGTAGAGGTTTTCTCCCAGGGGGGAGATAATGTTATGCATTTTTAGAGTCGTCTATGTGTTCCAAGAATAGATGACTTAAGGTAGTAAATTCTTTTTGAAGCATATGTTGCGCGTTACTCTATTCATCCAGCAGCCAAAAAGATGTACCACAACTTACGGGAGGTCTATTGGTGGAGTAGGATAAAGAGATATGGTGCAGAATTTTTGGCTAAGTTCTCTACATGTCAGCAAGTTAAGATTGAGCATCAAAAGCATAGTGGGTCCATGATGGAGTTCAGTATTCCTAATTAGAAGCGGGAAGAAGTGAACATGGAATTTGTGATGGGTTTGCCTCATACTCATCACCAGCATGATTCAGTTTTGGTTATTATGGATAGGATGACCAAATCAGCTCATTTCCTTCCAGTCCATACCTCTTATTCAGCCGAGGATTATGCCAAACACTAAATTAAGGAGTTGGTCAGATGGCATGGTGTTCCATTATCTATTATCTCAGACAGAGGTACGCAGTTCACCTAGAAATCTTTCCAAAAGGGTCTTGGTACCTAATTTCATCTCAGTACAACCTTCCACCCTATGAGGACCATTTATACTTGAAAAGATATGCTAAGGGTGTGTGTAATTAATTTCAAGGGTAGTTGGGATACTACTTGCCTTCGATTGAGTTTGTATACAACAATAGCTATCATTCCAGTATTTGGATGGCTCCATTTGAAGCTCTATATGGTAGTAGATGCATATCTCCAATCAGTTAGTTTGAAGTAAGTAAGGCCTCAGTTATAGGGCCTGACTTAGTATTCGATGATTTAGAGAAAGTCTAATTGATTAGAGAAACACTTTGGGCTACTTAGAGCCAACAAAAGTCTTATGCAGATGTGCGCAGAAAGGATCTCGAGTTTGAGATTAGTGATTATGTCTATCTAAAGATCTCTCCCATGAATGGAGTGCAGAGATTCGGCAAGAAGGGAAAACTTAGCCCTCGATATGTCTGTCCCTTTAAAATTCTTAGTTGCTTTGGTAAGGTAGCTTATGAGCTTGAATTACCTTCAAATCTAGCCTCAGTTCATGTAGTGTTCCATGTCTCTTTGCTCAAGAAGTGCATAGATGACCCAGTAGTTGTAGTCCCTATTCAAAGCATATGTGTTTAGAATAGCCTCTATTATAAAGAGATTCCAGTGGAAATTCTTGACTACAAGACTCATAGACTGAGGAACAAAGAATTCCCTATAGTTAAAGTTCTTTGGCGAGATCAGTTTGTTAAGGGAGCTGCATAGGAAACAAAAGTAGACATGTGGATCAAGTATCCTCACCTCTTCTCTATAAACTCAGATCTAGCTCAAGGTAACAGTTCTCCTTAAGCTTTTCAATTTCATGTTCAGGTTTCAGTTATGAGCTTGGTATCCATTTTATGTTCAAAATTCCATTATAAACTTGGTATTAAGTACCATTGCATAGTCATTCATGCATTCATGTGTTAGTTCAGTCATGTATTCATGCATCAGATATGCATGCGAAATTTGATGAGAAACTCATCTCATCAGTAATTCAGTCATGCAGTCATAAATCAGTTACTCATACATAAGATATGCATGTTTAGTATGATATATCTTTAATTTATCAGTCATGTTAGTAATGGAGTCATGTTTCAGTCATTCATATTCAGGATGTGCTTCAGTCTACCATTTCTCCTCTCTCAGTCAGTCTCATTCAAGGATGAATGTTTCCAAGGAGGAGATATTGTAATACCCCAAACTTTCTTTAAGTCAAATCTAGTCTCCAGAAGAGTTAGTGAAAAATTCCTCAATGATTAATATTTAAATCAGAATAAATTTCCCCAATTTTGACTTTTTATCATTTGGAAAACTGAATTAGCTTTCCAACAATACCAATTTCTTACAAATCCGGTACCGGACTAAAAAGTTATGGATGTTTTACAAAGGACTGTTGGAACTGCTCAAAAGCGACGATCAGGCTGACAGACCGTCGCACAAATCATTGCAGGTGAGGCAGTAAGTCAATCTTCTAGCTATGTTGCAATGGACAGGTTGACGGACCATTGAACTTGAGGCAGACCATTGCCTAAGCCACTAAAACTAAAGCAGTAAGTCCCTATTCTGGTCCAAGTACGACGGTCGGGTAGATGGACTATCGAGCCAGCGACGGACCATCGCACGAGCCATCGTAGATCCCGTTAAGAGATTTTAAGCCCATTTTAAAATGGTATTAGGGTTTTTTTCCACCTGTTTTAACCTCTAATTATACCAGACCATAGCTTATAACTTCATTATTCATACATAATATTCAATTAGGGTTTCTCTCAAAGATCAATCCACAAGATAAGAAATCGTAGGTGCTTAATTCCAAGTCAAGAATTAAAGCTTTCCTCCACAAATCTTTAAGAAATCATCCACCCAGGTATGTGAAGTGATCATTCATGGACTCCTTTCATCCATGCATCCCAAGAATCTAATTTTAAATTATAAATTATGATGTTTATGTTGTGGATTAATTACGATCATGTTGAGGTTGTGTATGATACCCAAGTTGGAATTGTTAAATGTTTTTTCATTAATATATTTTAGCATGTGGATTGAAATCTACTAAATTGTGTTGATTTATGCAACCATGATGAATTAATTTAATGTTCAAGGCTAAGCTTATAGTTGTGCATGCAAGGTGTTTGATAAAAGGCCTAAAAGAATAGAAAACATGCCTTATGACTTAATTGTGACCAAAATTATGAACCTAGTTCAAATTACTCCCATGTTATTGTTATGCTTTGTGATGGAGTGATGTAATGCCATTGAGATTAGGCTTATGAAATTATGACATATTTATATGCAGTTCTATTAATGTATGAGCTTGTGGCATACAAATACTTCTTGGATATCCCCAATGATGGTACTATGAATTGTTGACTATGGTCATGTGTCAACAAGTATCATATCTTGTCTGTTTTATGCTATTAAGTCCTAGGGGTACTTGTACCTAACAATTTATCTATGTGCCTAGATCCAGTGTCATGATTTTATGATACTCTTAGTCAAGCCATGTTTTGTAGAATTCAGTCAGTATCATGACTCAAGAAAACTCAGTTATCTTAGTAATCTCATTAGTCTTAGTAATCTAAGTCAGTTATCAGATCTAAGTGATACTCTATTTGTTAATAAAACTTAGTAAACTCAGTCCAGTTAGTTTTGTATAATTAATTCAGTATCTAATCAGATGGGAGTAGGATTCAGCACCGAGTGAGCCCAAGGATAGGAACTTACCTACGATTAGAGGGTGTGATTCTTATAAGTAATCGTTGCACTTCAGAACTACATAGCCAGTGTAGGTTGAGACATCTAACCTATTAGATGAGGGTACCACCATTTTCTTTAGAGTACCTATTAGATAAGGGATCACTCATACCTTGTCCTTACTAGTGGCGCAGTATTTACACCCTCCCAATTGAGATTATAGATTGGACCCCAACACAGCTATAATGCTTTATTTGGGGAATATTGGTTAGATAACTACTTCCCATAGTTATAGTCTCAATCTCAGTCTTAGTAATAGAACTTAGATAGTTCTACAGAATTCAAGACTGTCAGATATAGTTAACTCAGAATAGTACAAAACTCAGCTAGTTCCATCAGAATCTAGACTATCAGACACACTCACTCAGTTATATAAGTTATCAGTAACTCATGTCATCAACATTTAGACTCAATTATTAGTAATATTATGAATTCAATTACTATTACTTATTCATCCAAGTATTCTCATGTTTATGTTATACAGTCGATTAGCATAGTTCATGCATATAAACCCCTTGCATCAACCTACCTCACTTTCATACCAGTATATTCAATAGTACTGATGCATTTGTGCTATGGTGTTTTCTACCATAGGCTCAGAAGCACGAGTACCAGAGCATCAACAATATTCTAGTCTTAACAGTCAGAGTTAGCAGTGAGTTCTCATCCTTCGAGGACATAATCATTACTTTATTATGTCATTACTTAGTTTATTTTAGTAGTTGGAGTTAGTTGGGGACATATCCCATCAACTCCTTATTGTAATAGTTTAGAGGCTTTCAGACTAGCATGATCAGAGAGTTATTTTAGTTGTTTTGGTATTGATATACAATATCTCCAGATGTTATGTTTTATTAGATCTTTTAACCTAATGGCCTTCCAACCTTTAATTCCTTAATTATATAGTATATTACGTAGTGTACAGGTATAAATATTAGTCATAGGTTAGCTTATGGTCCTTCGTGGTCATGATCACTGTGTGGTGTTTTGGGTACAAGATTCGGGGCATTATAGAATCATTCTACTTTAATCTTTAGGTGACTTGAGATCAGTTTAGTACTGTTCATATTAATGAGATTATGGTGTGCTTTGATGTGCTTTAATCAGTTTAATTTTGCTACCTCTATCTATCTTCTAAGAAAGTTTTAGTGTGCTAGGTTTTTTCTAAAATATCCATCAGAATCTGTGCTACCACCAACTCTGTATCTATATGTAATCTCCGATATAGTTTGCAATTATGGACTCCCCAGGTATGATGAAACATTCCCCTCCATATAGGAGGTAATAGCTCCTTAAATTATGGGGAAAATTTACAATGAATTACTATTATTTTAATGGTCATGGCCCTCATCTAGTTCTCTTGGTATACGATGACGCTAATAATGTTTTAATATTATTGGTGAGATGATAAAGACTATTAAGGTTATTGTTGCATTACTTGAAGCAGAAACTAATCCCACAATTTACTGCTAGTAGATTGAAGAATAAATGTGTTTTCCCAATTTTTTGTATGTATTATAATTGTATAGACATGTATAATTAACATATAACTTATGATATGCTGGCATCTTCAACATCGGGGAGAAAGGCAAGCTTATTATATAGAGCAGTTGGATTTTTTTTGTTTTTTTTTGGACAAGTGTTACCTAGTAAGTACAGTGTTTTTATAACTTTTTTATTCCAAGAGGGTTGTATCTCATTGTACCTTATCACGGAAACTCTATTCTTAATGTCGTTTGGGCCAGTTGCCCAAACTAGACTTAATAATTTGACTTCTAACAATAAGAGGAAGAGAAGTCTTTTTGAGTTAGAGTTCAAACACACCTTCTTCTATTTCATAGCCTTTTTTGTATTCTAAATTGGGGTATAGTCATTAAGGTATTATTAGGAACTAAATCAGAAGTGCTTTTAGCTAATGAAATCCAACATCTTGATAGGTCTGTGCCCTGTTTGGAGAGATAAGTTTTCGTTGGTGACTTTGAAAGTATTAAGTCTTAGTGAGTACTTGATACTGAGTTGTTGAGAATTAAAAGAAACACAAGGGTCACCAATTGTTAAAATACTTTAAATATAATAGAGTATTCAAGAGTTGTAGTCTTCTTGATAACAAAATATAAAACAATACAACTTCCAATGCTTGGTCATTATGAAATCCCAAAGACCAAATATCTCAATAGCCTAAATCAACGAGATATTGATTTCTGAGTTCATCAACATAGTTATTAACTATACCAACTTTTTGCTTGCTACTTTGGCTCATTGTTGAGATGAGTGATGTTATGATTAGGAAATTTTCTGATGTCCATCATCCATTCCTTGTATCTCTTCTTGTTAGGTTAATCCTTTCTCATTCCACATCTCATTCTATAGAACAAAATTGCTACTCTATTTTCCAGAAATATAAATTAGCTTTCTTGATTCCTTGAATTTTTAGTTTGAATTTTTGGCACCATGGTTGTATGTACTATTGGTTGAGTAGTCTATACATGTTCTAAATTGTAGTAATTCACTTGCTATTGAGATTTTTTATTATCTAATTATAGGTTACCTTCCTATGTTCTAAATGAAAATTAAATATATTGTCATTTAAGTGTTAATTGAGATTATTTATTTTCTTTTTATAGGTGTCAAAAATGAAGAAGGAGATGAAGAAAGTGACGAAGATATTTACCTTACTTGAGAAAATATTTGAATAGTTCATAGATGTTTTAGTATTGATCTTTTTGATATTGAATTTTGTGAAACTTATCGCCACTAGAACTTGAAACTATATGGGAAAACTAATGATTATTTTACCTTAACATTTTGCTTTTGTGTTTAGATTACTTGTTTGTTGAATATTTTAATTTGGATTATTATTAATGAAAGATTTTTTTATGATGTATATATATAATGAAGTATTAATATAATTATATATATATATATATATATATATATATATATATATATATATATATATATATAATTGTGCAATATATTTTTGCCATCTATTGCAACTATTTTAATTAGCCATTGCAATGGTTTTGCCACCTATTACTACAAGCACTTCAAATACTAGTTAGAGTTTATATAAAATAGTCACCCCTATATATGACTATTTCATATAAACTGTTAATGGTATCTGAAGTAGCTACAGTAATTGGTGGTAAAACCATTGTAATAGCTAATTAAAATATTTGCAATAGGTAGAAAAAAATGTTGGAAAAGATTCAAAAATCATTGCAATAGGTGTCAAAAGTTGTTGCCATAGGTAGTGAATAACAGTTGCAAAAGACCAGTAACTGTTGCAGCAGATTTTCAAAAAATTATTGCAATAAGGCTATTGTAATGCTATTCTATCGTTGCAATAGAGTATCTTGCAATGGTTATTAACCATTGCTATAGACAATATGAACCGCCTTAATAGGAGTTAAATAACTAGTTGGAATAGGTCTGTCTATTGCAACGGTTGTAGTAACCTTTGCAAAATTCATTGCGATACATCTATCGTAATTCTCATATAAGAAACACATGTAAAATAACTGTGGAACCCCTATTGCAATAGTTTCTATATCTATCGCAATGATTTTGGAATCATTATCGTGGGGGTAATTTCTAGTAGCTCTAAGTTTTCAAGCTTTAGAAATATCAAAAGTTATTACATTAAATTACTTTTTCAATTCCATTAGTCTTGCCTTATTCCAATATCGTGGAGAAAAGTTATGAAAAATTTCCTAAGGGTTAATTGCTAGTGACAACAACTCAGGAAATGACCCATTACCAGTCCTAACAAGTCGTTGTGTAGGGTCATTGCCAAGGCCATGAGGTATCCTAAAAAATTCTCCTAGTGGTTATGAGTCCATCAAATGACTCATTTTAAGTCCTAACAAGACGTTAGGTGGACCCGTCATCATAATAGAAAGAAATCCAGAAATTGAGTCTCTGACCATGACTTCTCCTAATAACCCCTGATAAGACCTAATGATTTATTATGAGTGGAGTCATTTTCTTAATAGAAAGGAATCAGAAATTCAGGACTCTATATAACAAATCTAAACACGACTCATGACCATTCATAACGAGTTGCATCCTGAGTCGTTATGAATAGCACCAATAATTTCTTGCATGATCTAAAAATAGCCTTTTCGTTAATTTCCATTCTATTAAGTCATAAACCTCACCATTTAGGCTTTCCCAAGAGTGATGTAAAAGCCTAAACATCCCCAAATTCACCATTTAATTATAAAATAAATCAAAAAAAGAAATAGAGGTGATTTTCTCATCTCTAAAAGAAAGTTAGGGTTTCTACATTTCAACTCCAATTCCAAGGATTTCTCTAAGGCTTCCACCTTTAGTATGTGGGGTTTTATCAATTGATTTCCGCCCATTGGCCTAAAAATACTTTTAACCATCATGTTTACTTTCCCATCATGTTGGGTTCTAGGCCAAATATGAAGTTTTCTTTAATTTACTCAAATTTCTTGTTAATCCTACCATGAATATATTTCCACCCACGTGATTTTCATCTTTCATGTCAAAACCATATATTTATCTATTATATATAAGTTATTATTTTGGGGTATGTTATGTAAAATGCTCTACTATGATCATCTTTAAACTATCATCATTCTCAATTAGATTAGATGAAGCTGGTGGATTATGAACACCCAATTCCTAGGAATTCTGGCATACATCAATTTACATGATTATGAGTATTTCAAATTATGCATGTATTTCTATATTTAAAATGATATCAGAATAAGCAAATTCAGTACATGATTCAGTGTCATTCAATTGTGAGACATGTAGTACTGAGTGAACATAGGGATGATGATTCACACATCAATTAGGCAGTGACAATTATTAGCAGTCCCTAAGATCCAAAACTACCACACTACCATAGGTTAAAATGGGTTACCCTCTCAGGTGTGGTATGACACATTACTCCTTCAAGATGTTAGCTTAGTTCATCCATGATAGACAGTGTTGGTACCCTTGGCAAGGTACCAAGACCCTTCCAACTAGGTCCTTGGTTGGAACCTGATTTGCATAAATTAGGGTATGTTGGTTATTGTTATCTCCTACAATCTTTTGTTTATGCTTCAATTAATGTTGTTCAGTCTTGCATTGACCTTGTATTCATATATTCAGTTTTTATTTAGTACATGATAATACTTGGTCTTGCATTCAATTTTTATATTCATGCATTCATGATCAACCTATACTAGTTAGTTTCCCATTTCCCATTCTTAGTTGATTCAAAGTACTGTTTTCACACTTTATGCACTATATTATCTAATAATGTAGGTTTATATGCTCAGTACCTAGACTTCTATTAAAACATTCCCATACCACTCTTGAAATACGCTGAGTTTTTATTCTTGGAAATTTCCTGAGTTTTGAACTGACTGTCCTTGTAAAAACTCACCATATAAGTCGTATTGTATGGGTACGGGTCAGGTTCCCGTATTTATAGGAAGTCTAATAGATGGTGGTTGGGATTATGTTATGGTTTTAATTGGGGTGGTATGAGTTGTTAGGGATGGTGATAATTCATATGGTTTGTCCCTTAATCAAATCAATAACTTGGGGACTTGACTTAGCTCTAATTATTAGTGTCTCACTAAGAGCTACGAGGATAGGGTATGAGTGGTATTGTTTAATTGTATCTTTTATAGTGTCAATCCTTTTGGATTCAGTCTTGGATATGACTAGGCCATATGAGTTGTATGGTTTGGTAATAAGTGGGATTTAGGGTATCGTATGGTGGGAAGTGTGCGGGTTTCTAACTCACTATATTGGTTTGACTCAATGGTACACGTCGTATATTTAAAGTTTTAAGCTGGGGGTATTCTAGACATTTCTCCTATTTAACTCTATTTGATACCACAACATAAAACACCTTTTGGGGCTCCATTAACCTATTATTCTCAATCAAACACTCTTAAAATCTCTCTTAAACTCTCTTCCAAGCAAAAGGCTAGGGTTTCATCATGATAATAAATTAAGGCTTTCAAGGGTGATTTCTCTTTGTCTTCTTGGTGTCTAAGGAATGTCATTCCTCCCTCATTGTTATTTTATAAAGAGTATGTATTTTAATGTATGATTTTAGTGATATTGTTATGGTTTGAAATAATGGTTGGGGGATTTGGATGTTCATGGTTGAATAATAGTTCTCATAGTTGAATTATGTTTTCTTTCATGCCTTTAGTATGATTTTGACATTATAGGATGCATGTTAATGGTAAATGGTTTTAGGGGTATTATCGATTCCTCAAATTACTTGGTTATGGTTATGTGCCCTCAACCCATTTTTAAAATGCCAATGAGAAGGATTTTGTCACATTACTTAACTATTCTTAATATATTTGCATTACATAAATACTAATGGAACATAAATTGGTTTGGTTGATTTTAAATGGTTTGCTAAGGCCTTTATGGCCTTGATTTTGGTTTAATTGGAAACTTTGGAGTTAACTTAATTTAATAGTTTTTGTATGGCATAAAAGGATAGACTTGCAAGCTCTAATTTTGGTATTATGATACCAATGGTTAGTGCCTAAGTAAAAGACTCCTTACTAAATGGTTGGAATGTTTAATTTCTTTTAATATGGGCTTAAAAAGGGTTGTGTTAGCAAATTCATGGAAGGTGGAGGTCCCAAGGGATTAATACTGGAAACTCATGTTTGCCGAAGTGATGTTTGGTTATGGTTACCGTGTGCATGATGTCACACTTTATATTTTTAAAGATATACTAGTCATCTTAGGTTTTTCTCTCTTTTGTGTGGCTAACATACACCGGTGCCCTTTCAACAGAGGAAGTTGAACCCATATAGCTCGTAGGTGAACATTTAGGATGACATAGCTACACATCCCAAGTTAAGGTTTTAAATTCATGTTAAACCCTATTACCTATCCTAACACGATATAAATATATGTATATGTGTGATTGTATATGTTTATTTGATTTACTTTTGAATAATGGAAGTATTCTATCTTTATCCCTGACTACATGCTAATGTTCACTCTGTTAACCGTCTTCAAACATTATATCCCCATTTGATGTAGGAACCGATCATACTACTATTCCTTTTCTTTAGTGACATAGATTTAGGGATAGCTTTGTTTCTTCGATTTTAATTTTGGCTATGGTCGAGGGTATGTCCTAATTGAATTTTACTTGATTCTTGTTAGAGTCTTTGCCAGAATACTATAGGTATGAACATTATCGGTATTGGTGTCAGCCTTGGTATTGGTATTGGCTTTGGGGTTGGTACCAGTTGGATATTTGACTAAGGTTGTAGGATTATGAATCTACAATTTATTTAATATCCTTGAATTATTATTGATTTATCTTATTATATGTTCAAAATTTATCTGACATAGGGTGTGGTATAGTTATGGTTCGGTATTGGGGGTAGTCTCCAATCCTGGTTGGAATTGAGATGCCCGACATGACTACACCCTGGTTTGAGTCATGTTAGATTAATATCAAAGCCCTAAGTTTATGGTCATTTGGGTGTTCGACAAAGTCGTGTTGAGTAGAGTATCTTTTAAGGGTGTGTAGTGTGCAACACTTATAAGGGAGAGTCTACGAGCCATTCAAGAATGTTTCTCCTTCTTATGTTCTATTTTTGAGCTATAGACTCTAAGTTCCTAAATTTTTCTCTAATTCCTATTTGCTCGCCTTTCAGATCATGCTGCAATGATTTAAAGCTCATGAAAAATCCTCTGTCCTACTTGGGGACAATGTTAATTGGACATACTCTACTTATGGGGTTCAGACCCAATCTAGTTGTCCAGTTCCTGATTGTCCTCCTGGAATTTCACCAATTCCCTCCACTCCTCCTTGAGCTCCATAGGAAGATATGATAAATGTTGAGTTTTGTCAATCTATCCATATGTTGGCATAGTTTGTAGCTTCTCATATCAAGCATGGCTCTTCCGTTACTCCATTTTTTAAGGCCACAAGGATTGGCCAATTTATGAGGTTGAGCCCTCCAGTGTTTATCAATGTTAAGGTTTAGTAGGATCCTCAGGGTTTTATTAATGTGATAGAAAAAATCTTCCATATTATATATGCTACTAACATGGAGGGTGTAGAGTTTGATGCCTACCAACTGATGGATGCAACATACCAATGCTATGAGGAATGGGAACAAACTAGGGGTGATAGTGCTGAGTAGCTTTATGGGATTATTTCTCTAGTGCTTTTCTAGATCTCTTCTTTCCTCAGAAGTTGAGAGAAGCAGGGGTGGTATGCTCCAGAGTTGGTTTCTATTATGAGGGTTTGAATAAGGAAGTTCACTTTCGGGTTATCCTGAGACTTGATTTTGGAGAGTAAGGTTTCATTGTTGAAAAATGATATAGACATCTCCAAGTTAGTTGTGTATATGCAACGGGCCCATTCAGGATCTATCTTGACTGCTGGTGCTCCCTACCCAAAGTGGTTTGGTGATAGATATTTTCACAGTGGCGGTAATAATAGGGCGTAGGGTGCTCAATCTCAGGATAGTAGGGCCCAATCAGTGCCATCATCCCCTTCCTGTAAATTTTATGGTTGATTGCATCGGTGTTATTGTGATAAAAAAAAAGTGCTTCAGCTATGGTCAACCACGACACATGATTAGAAATTGTCTTTTTGGTAAGGTTGCTTTTGGGAAAAAAATGTTCATTTTTCCTCTTATTTATCTCTGGCATCAAAGGGTGCACTAACTAGCTCTGGCACTTGTCAGAACTGACTCAATGTTGTCACTACTCGTCAGGATTCTGAGGCATTGCTAGGTTTCATTAGTGGTATGTTAAAAATCTTATCTCGTGATGTGTACTATTTACTTAATTCGGGGTCCACTCTTTCTTATGTCACCTATTTGTAGCTGTGCATGTTGGTTTTGATCTGGAGTGTATTCCAAACTCTTTTTCTATTACAACCCCAGTGGGTGATTCTTTGGTTTCTAGAAGAGTCTATACAGGTTGTGTGGTGTCTGTGGGTGGTCGGGAGACTCAACTGGATTGGTTTGAACTAGATATTGTTGATTTTGATATCATATTGGGGATGGATTGCTTGAAATCATGCTATAATTCTCTAGACTCTCAGACCCATACGGTTGTCTTTTAATTCCATAATGAGCTGGTTATTGAATGGTAGGTTAGTTCCCTAGCTCCCAGGGAAAAGTTTTTATCGTATCTTAATGCTCAGAGATTGATCTCTAAGGGATGTCTCTACTATCTAGTCCCGGCTAAATATTCCAACTCGAAGGGTCCTTTTCTACATTCTGTCCCGATGGTGAATGGAGTACCTGAGGTCTTCCCTATCAACCTTCTAGTGTTTCTCTTGATAGGTAGATTGATTTTGGGATTGATATTATTTTGGACAACCGAGTTGAAGGAGTTTAACAAGCAATTAAAGGATCTTTTAGAAAGGAGTTTCATCCATCCTAGTATGCCTTCATGGGGTGCACTAGTTTTGTTTGTGTGTAAGAAGGATGGTTCCCTTCTAATATGTATTGATTATGGTCAACTGAATAATGTGATAGTAAATGATAAGTACCCTCTTCTAAGGATAGATGATTTGTTTGATCAGCTTCAGGGTGCTAAGTTTTTCTCCAAGATTAATCTTCAGTCTGGGTATCATTATCTAATTATTAGGGAGGTGGATATCCTTAAGACTATTTTTTGTACCCGGTATGGGCATTTTGAGTTTCTTATTATGTCTTTTGGGTTGACCAATGCCCCAATGACATTCATGGAATTGATAAATAGACTCTTCTAGCAGTTTTTGGAATTGTTCGTCATTGTGTTCATAAATGATATTTTTCTGTACTTTATGAGTGGGGAGGAATCATGCCAATCATCTCCGCATTGTATTACTGACCCTGAAAGAGCAGTAGTAGTATTCCAAATTTTCAGAATGTGAGTTTTGGTTTAATGTTGTCACATTTTTAGCTCATGTCATTTCAAGTGAAGGGATCATGGTGGCTCCGCAAAAAGTTGCAGTGGTTTAGAAGTGTCCTAGACCCATGACTCCAATCGATATTTGGATCTTCTTGGGTTTAGCTATATATTATAGGAGGTTGGTGGAGAGTTTTTCTTCGATAGCTACCCCATTGAGTAAGTTGACTCAGAAGAAGGTAGTTCTTATGGTTTGATGCTTGTGAGGATTGTTTTGAAAACCTGAAGGATAAGATAACTTCGGCTCCATGTAACACCTTGCATTTTTGAACTAAACATTGAACTGTCGTTCTTACATATGTAAACTATAATCCCATGATTTGCTTTAGAATTAATGTGTCATGATCTTTATATTAGTATGTGTGGTGCTTTCTAGGTGAAAAATGTTCATAGGAATCACTTAGAACAAAGTTGAGCTAAGAGCCTTTGATGCGTCCAAAGTTTTATATTTGTTTCTATAAAGGTTTACTTTGAACGTGTATAACTTTCGATTGCGTTGGATTTTTCAGCTAAAGACCCATCAAATGATAGATAATTGAGTTAGCTTACCAAAGATACTAATTTTGCCTTAATCTGATACCTGAGTGAAAAGATATGGCTTTTTTCGTCAAAGGTAGTAAAGGATCGTGATAGCCCCATGCTGCAATGGTATTCATCCTGATTAGGGGTCACGTCGTAAGGACTGCTTAACCCAACTAGGGGTCACATAGCGATAGTGATTTCAAATGGAATAAAAGGCCAAGGGTAGTTTAGTCCTTTCCTTTCAACCCCAGTCGTCCAAGCATGATTTATAACTAAAAAAGGGGTATTATTTGCCCATCTTTGTAATACCCCAAAAAATGCAAATCAATATTAGTTCCATATTTCAAGATTATGCATAGTACATCATGTTTCTTTGGTAGTTTCATGATCAAGTTTGATCTTAATTAAGGTCTCAAATACGTCTTAGCTATTAGGTGAATCAAAACATTCCTTACCTATTGAATTCTTGGGAAGGATATTGGTATAGTCAACTTCAAATGAACATATGTCTTCTTATACTATGGATTTTTGAGATCATGACCCACCAACATATAGATAATTGAATTAGTTTTCCAACAATATCAATTTTGCCCAAATCCAAAATCAGAAGAAAACGTTATACCCATTTTACTCCAGCATGTTAGCCTGGCAACTAAGTGACGACATTAGCTGATGGCTTATCACATAATTGACGACTTATCAGTTAATGTCATCAGCCTTAGGCATAAAGTCATAAATTTCAGCATCAATTGACGACATGAGCTGACGGCTTATCACATATGTGACGACATCAGCCCAATGTCGTCAGCCGTAGAATTCAGCATTTTCCAAATAGATTTGGAGGGTTACTTTGGTATTTTCCCTTCACCCCAAAACTCTATGAACACGGAATTCAGCCTCCATTTCACCAAAATACATTCTTTTATCTAAATTTCTTTCAAGAACTAGAAGAGGGGTTTCCAATTCAAGATCCAAATCTCAAGGATTCTTCCATCAATCTTCCCAAATCAAGTATCAAGGTATTTTATGTGTTGATTCATGGTTCCTTTTAACCCATGAAACTAAAGAATCTCTTTTCAAAACACAAGATTTATGTATTTATGAACGTACATGATTCAAATAGAATTGAAATTCATGTTCATGATGTTGTGGGGTTTTGATTCATGTTTTAAATTACATATTCCAATGATTGACCCTAGTATATGAAGATTTGCTTAATAATCATGATAACCCCCCTTCAATTTACAACTTGATTGATGTATCCATGATTATTAGATGTGTTGATGATGGTATAACCAAAGCATGCTCCCCATGTGTTTTACTAAATGCCTATGTGAAGGAAAAGTGTCATACTAGTATAATAATACAAAATCTCTATTCATGTACAAGTTTATGCTCGTCAAGTGTTTGATGAAATTTCTTATTGAATGAAGTATGGATATATGTGTATCCATTATAGTGTTTTAGAACTTGTACTTCATGAAATCCCCAACTTATTGTATTATGGATTGTGATGTTGGTCCTGTATTCAAGAAAGTCATGCTTTGTCAGTCTCATCCCATCGATTCCTGGTGGTACTTATACCCGAAAAATATAGTTAAGGTATGTTATGTGTTGATTCATGGTTCCCTTTAACCCATGAAACTAAAGAATCTCTTTTCAAAACACAAGATTTATGTATTTATGAACGTACATGATTCAAATAGAATTGAAATTCATGTTCATGATGTTGTGGGGTTTTGATTCATGTTTTAAATTACATATTCCAATGATTGACCCTAGTATATGAAGATTTGCTTAATAATCATGATAACAACCCTTCAATTTACAACTTGATTGATGTATCCATGATTATTAGATGTGTTGATGATGGTATAACCAAAGCATGCTCCCCATGTGTTTTACTAAATGACTATGTGAAGGAAAAGTGTCATACTAGTATAATAATACAAAATCTCTATTCATGTACAAGTTTATGCTCGTCAAGTGTTTGATGAAATTTCTTATTGAATGAAGTATGGATATATGTGTATCCATTATAGTGTTTTAGAACTTGTACTTCATGAAATCCCCAACTTATTGTATTATGGATTGTGATGTTGGTCCTGTATTCAAGAAAGTCAAGCTTTGTCAGTCTCATCCCATCGATTCCTGGGGGTACTTATACCCGAAAAATATAGTTGTGTGCCTAGAGTTACTGTCATGTTTTTACAATATCCTCAGTCAAGCCATGATCCATAGAACTCAATCAGTCATGTGACTCAGGAAAAGCTTAGTAATACATTAAACTCAGTACTATTTTGTCAGTCAACAAAAACTTAGTTAATTTTATACAGTTCAGTTCAGTAATCCATGTTCAGTGTCTATTCAGATGAGAGTAGGAAATAGCACCGAGTGAACCCACGGATGGAAACACACATTGTCAGATGAGGGTGTGATTCTTAGAAATCATCCTTGTGTTCCAGAACTATGTAGTCAATATAGGTTGAGACATCAACACTGTCAAATAAGGGTTGGTGAGGTGGATAAACATAGTCAGATAAGGGTCCCACTATTCTCTTTTGGGATACGGTCAAATGAGGGTCACCTATAGCTTTTCCAGACCAGTGGTGCGATATTATCACCTTTCGAATTAGGGTTATAGATTGGACCTCAACACAACTATATTCTATTATTTGAGGCATATCGGTTAGATAACTAATTTCCACATTTTCAGATACAAATCAGGACTGTCAGATAGAGTCATTAATCTCAGTAATAGAAATCAGATAGTTCAACAGAATTCAGGACTATCAGATGCAATCACTTCAGAATAGAATGGAATTCAGCTAGTTCTATCAAAAAATAGACTGTCAGATACAGTCGCTCAGTATTAATTATTTTAATTATACGGTTATCAGTATCTCATGTTATCAGTACTTAGATTCAATAATCATGTTATCACGAACTGAATTATAGTTATTATTTATTCATACATGTATTCTCACGTTCATTTTGTTTAGTTATTCAGTATAGTTCATGCATGTGAACCCTTTGCATTCATCCTACCTCACATGCATACTAGTACATTCAATTGCACTGACGCATTTGCACTATGGTTTTTTATACCATAGGTTCAGAAACTCGAGCTCTAGAGCATCAGTAGTATTCCAATACTTAGCTGTCAGAGTCAGCAGTAAGTACTTATCCTTCAAGGACATGAGCATTATCTTATCATTTGAATATTTAGTTTATTTCAGTAGTTAGAGTTAGTTGGGGACATGTCTCATCAACTCCTTATTCAGGCAGTTAGAGTCTTTTGAGAATATCATGTTAAGTCAGTTTATTTGTTTGTTTTAGGTATTTCATACCCCACACAGATGTTATATTTTATTAGATATTGTGTATCTGTTTTGAACCTTACGGCCTTACAACCTTTATTTCTGCATTTATACAGTATATTATGTAGTGTTCAGGTACAGATATCAATCATGGGTTAGCGTATGGTCCTTCGGGGTCATAAGCATCGTGTTACATTCCTGGTACCCGATTCGGGATGTTACAAACTTATTATCAGAGCCTAAGGTTCAATAGTGTCCTAGGAAGTCTGAAAGCCGAATTCAATAGAGTTTTGTACGTGGGTGTGTTGCGCACCACATTTATGCGCAGAAGGATATAAGATGTCTTAGGAACAGTTTCCCTTATTCAGTTTTATGTCATGCCAGTGAGCATAATCTTAAGATAATCTCTCAGTCTGATCTTTTTCTCCCTTTCTTCTACAGAACATGCCTCCTAAAAGAAGAAATGAGAATTTCGAGCCCTCACCCCAAAGATCCTTTGGGAAAACATGTTTCTCATGCAAAGTTTAGAGCTACATTCACTACTCTTGCTTAGTTAGTTACTACTCAAAATGAATGACCAGCTATCGTTTTGGCCAACCTAGTGGCCAATTCAGCTACAGCCAGTATTCGGGACTTCACCCAAATAAATCCTCTGTCATTTCTCGGGTCTAAGTCAGATGAGGACCCTCAGGAATTCATTGATCAGGTTTAGAAGGTTACAAACATCATGGGGTTTACTCCTAGTGAGAATGCTAATCTAGATGCATATCAGTTGTAGGATGTTGCCCAAACTTGGTAAAAACAGTGAAAGTTAGAAAGGTTAGTTTATGTATGACCTATAGAGTAGGAGGAGTTTGTCATTACATTCTTAGAGCGGTTCTTTCTCCTAGAGATGAGAGAAGCTAAGGTGTTAGAATTCATTAACTTCAGGTAAGGCAACATGACGGTGAAAGAGTATTCTCTTAAGTTTACTCAATTAGCCAAATATGCCCCTCATATGGTTGCAGAGTGCAGGGCCAAGCCGAGTAAGTTTGTTTCTGGGTGAATGATAGTATGGTCAATGAGTGTAGGTCTGTGATGTTTAATAGTGACATGACTTCAGCCAAGCTTATGACTCATGCTCAGCAGATAGAGGAGGAAACTATTAAGATGATGAAAAAGCAAAATAAGAGAGCAAGGATAGGTAGTTTCAACTTTGCTCAGCCCAAATCAGAAGGAGGAAACCATTCTCAGTTTCATCCTAAGTCATCAGTTCACGCACCTTTTTTGGCTAGTGCTCCAGCTCCTAAGTTCAGGGATAGTAATAGAGATAGGGTGCCAGGATTTAAGTCTTATGGCAGTGTCAGTAATGCCTAAAATAATACCCTTTCTTAGAATTGTAGTAAGAACCACAAGGGTGTTTGCAAAGCTGGAAGCAATGTCTATTTCAGATGTGGCAAGCCAGGCCACATAGTCATAGATTGTCCCCAGTTAGGTTATCAGGGTCAGCAGAATCGTTCCTCAGCTCAGTCCGGTCACTCAAATCAGTAGGGTTCCACTTTAAGTGCTACTAGTGGGCAACCCCCAAACAAAATTTTTTGTCTCAAGTCCCAATAGTATAAGGAAAATTTTTTAGATGTGGTTACTGGTACATTACAAATCTTTCACTTACATGTTTACGCTTTCTAGATCTAGGTGCTTCCTTTTCTTTTGTTACTCCTTATATAGTAGGCAATTTTGGAATCAGTCCTGAAATTCTAGCAGAGCCCTTTTCAGTCTACACCCCAGTGGGTAAGACAATCATAGACCGATGGGTATACAGGAACTGTCCAGTTATAATATTTTAGAAATTTACTTCAGTAGACTTAGTCAAATTAGAGATAATTGATTTTGATGTCATTCTCGGGATGGATTGGCTTTACTCCTGCTGTGCCACAGTCGACTTAAGAAATAGAGTAGACTAGTTCTTATTTCCGAATAAACCCATCCAAGAGTGGAGAGGTAGTACTTCAGCGTTCAGAAGTCTGCTTGTTTCCTACCTTCAGGCATGGAAAATAATGTCTAAAGTATTTGTCAATCATCTTGTTTGAGTTAAGGACACTAGTTTTGAAACTCCCAGTCTTGATTTTATCCCAGTCATGAATGAATATTCTGATGTCTTTCCCAAAGATCTTCTCAAAATTTCTCCCAAAAAGGAAATAGACTTCAATATTGATCTTTTTCCAGGTACTCAGCCTATATCTATTCTTCCATATAGAATGGAACCAACAAAACTCATAGAATTGAAAAAATAGTTGAAGGATCTCTTAGCTAAGGGGTTCACAAGGCCCAGTGTGTCCCCATGGGGTGCACCAGACTTATTCGTGTGCAAGAAAGATGGTTCTCTCAGAATGTGCATTGATTACCATTAGCTCAATAAAGTCATGGTCAAGAGAAAGTATCCACTTCCCCGTATTGATGACTTGTTTGACTAACTTCAGTGTGCTAGCTATTTCTCTAAGATAGACCTTAGATCAAGCTATCATCATCTCTGAGTCAGGGAATGTGATATTTCGAAAACAACTTTCTGACCTCGGTATGGTCACTTCAAATTCCTGGTCATGTCCTATGGTCTTACTAATGCCCCATCAGATTTCATGGACTTGATAAACTGGGTGTTCAAATAGTACTTGGACATGTTTTTCATAGTTTTCTTACATGATATTCTAGTCTATTCCTGCAGTGAGTGTGATCATCCAGACCATCTCAAAATTGTACTTCAGACTCTCAGAGATCATCAGTTGTTCGCCAAATTTGGTAAGTGCGAGTTTTGGCTAACATCAGTAGCATTCCATGGTCATATAGTTTACGGTGATGGCATTAGGGTTGATCCTAAAAAGATCAAAATGATAAGAAACTTACCACACCCTGTATCTCCATCAGTTATTAGGAGTTTCTTGGGTTTGGTTGGCTATTACAGATGGTTTGGTGAGGGATTTTCTTCTATTTCATCCCCTATCTCCATATTGACTCAGAAGAAGGTCAAGATTCAGTGGTCAGATCCTTGCAAGAAGAGTTTTCAAGAGCTGAAGACTCGGCTCACTTCAGCTCCAGTCCTAGCTCTTCTAGATGGTTTAGATGGGTTTGTAGTACATTGTGATGCATCCAGAGTAGGGTTGGTTTGTGTCCTCATACAGCATGGTAAGGTCATAGCCTACGCCTCCAGACAGCTTAAACCCCATGAGAAGAATTATCCGACTTATGATCTTGAGTTAGTAGCTGTAGTATTTTCCTTAAAGATTTGGAGGCATTATCTATACAGTGCTTATGTAGATGTGTTCACATACCATAAGAGCCTTCAGTATGTATTCTCTCAGAAAGATCTTAACCTCCTCCAAAAAATGTGGTTAGATCTCTTAAAAGATGATGACATAGTGTCCTTTATCATCCAGGAAAGGACAACATAGTGGTCGACAGTCTGAGTAGACTATCTATGGGTAGTGTTACTTATGTTGAGGATAGTAAGAAAAATTCAGCTCAGGAAGTCCATCAGCTTGCCAGACTAGGTGTTCACTTAGTTGATACAAAGGGCGGTGATTTATGGGTTCAGAGTAGTTGAGAATCATCTCTAGTTTCCAAGGTGAAACAAAAGAAAGATCGAGATCCCAGTCTAGTCAAGTTGAAAGAGTAAGTCAAGGATCAGAAGGTTGAGGTTTTCTCCCAAGGGGGAGATGATGTTCTGCATTGTTAGGGCTGTCTGTGTGTTCCAGGTGTAGATCACTTAAGGTAGTGAATTATTACAGAAGTGCATGGTGCACACTACTCTATTCATCCAGGGGAAACAAAGATGTACCGGACTTGCCGGAGATCTTTAGATGGAGTGGGATAACAAGAGATGTTGCAGAGTTTGTAGCTAAGTGATCTACATGTTAGCAGGTAAAGATAGAGCATCAAAAGCCTAGTGGTCCCATGCAAAAGTTCATTATTCCCACCTAGAAATGGGAAGAAGTGAACATAGACTTTGTGTTGGGTTTGCCACGTACTCACCATCAACATGATTTAGTTTGGGTCATTTTAGATAGGATAACCAAATCAACTCATTTCCTTCTAGTTCATACTTCTTATTCATCCGAGGACTACGCCAAACTTTATATTAAGGAGTTGGTTAGAGTACACGGTATTTCATTGTCCACTATTTTAGACAGAGGTACTTAGTTCACCTCTCACTTTTAGAAAGCATTCCAAAAGGGTTTTGGTACCTAAATTCATCTCAATACTGTCTTTCATCCCTAGACAGATGGTCTAGCAGAAAGGACCATTCAAACCTTGGAGGATATGCTAAGGGCGTGTATAATTAATTTCAAGGGAAGTTGGGATGACCATTTTCCTTTGATTAAGTTTGCATGCAACAGCAACTATCATTCAAGTATTTAGATGGCTCCATTTAAAGCTCTATATGGTAGGAGATGCAGATCTCTATTTGGTTGGTTTGAAGATAGTGAGACCTTAGTCATAGGGCCTAACTTGGTATTCGATACCTTAGAAAAAGTTTAGTTGATCAGAGAGGGACGTTGGGCTTGTCAGAGCCGACAAAAGTCTTATGCAGATGTTCCCAGAAAGGATCTTGGGTTCGAAAGATGTCTCCCATAAAGGAAGTGAAGAGATTCGGCAAAAAGGGAAATCTTAGTCCCAGCTATGTCGGTCCCTTCAAAATTCACAGTCTTTTTAGCAAAGTAGCTTATGAGCTCACATTGCCTTCAAATCTAGCCTCAGTTCACCCATTCTTCTATGTCTCTTTGCTTAAGAAGTGCATAGGTGACCCAACAGATGTAGTCCCTATTTAGAGCATAGATGTTCAGATCAGTCTCTCTTATAAAGAAATTCCAGTCAAAATCCTTGACTACCAGATTCTTAGACTAAGGAACAAAGAAGTCCCTCTATTCAAAGTTCTTTGGCGGAATCAGTCCTTGACTATCAGATTCTTAGACTAAGGAATAAAGAAGTCCCTCTAGTCAAAGTTCTTTGGCGGAATCAATCCGTTGAGGGAGCAAATTGGGAAGCAGAAGCATACATGCAAACCAAGTACCCTCACATCTTCTTCAGAAACACAGACTCAGCTCAAGGTAATAATTTTCCTTAAGTTTATACAGTTTCATGTTCAGATTTCCATTATAAACTTTATACCAAGTACCATTGCATATTCAGTCATGCATTTATGTGTCAGCTCAATCATATGTTCATGCATCAGATATGTATGTTCAACATGATAGAACGAGCTTATTAGTCATGTTAGTCATGAAATCATGCTTCAGTTGAGCATGTCCAGTATGTACTTTCAATTATCATTTCTCTTAGTCTAATCAGTCTCATTTGAGGACGAATGTTCCCAAGGGGGAGATATTATAATACCCCAAAAAATGCAAATCAATTTTAGCACCATATTTCAAGCTTATGTATAGTACATCATGGTTCTTTGGTAGTTGCATAATCAAGTTTGATGTCAATTAAGGTCTCAAATACATCCTAGCTATTAGGCAAATAAAAACATTCCTTACCGATTGAATTCTTGGGAAGGTTATTGGTATAGTCAACTTCAAACAAGACTATCTCTGGTTATACAATGAATTTTTGAGATAATTACCCACCAACAGATAGATAATTGAATTATCTTTCCAATGATACAAATTTTTCCAAAATCCAATATCAAAGCAAAAAGTTATACCCATTTTACTCCAGCATGTTATCTTGGCAACTAAGTGACGACATTAGCTGATGACTTATCAAATATGTGATGAATTATCAGCTAATGTCGTCAGACTTAGGCAGAAATTCATAAATTCAAAAATTAAGTGAAGACATGAGCTGATAGTTTATCAAATATGTGATGATGTCAACCTAATGTCGTCAGCCGTAGAGTTCAGTATTTTCCAAATGGTTTCGGAGGGGTATTTTGCTATTTTCCCTTCACCCCAAAGCTCCATAAACGCTTAATTCAACTTTTATTTCACCATTATACATTAGTTTCTCTCTAATTCTCTCAAGAACAAGAAGAGGGGTTTTCAATTCAAGATCCAAATCTCAAGGATTCTTCCATCAATCTTCTCAAATCTGGTATCTAGGTATGTCATGTGTTTATTCATGGGTCCCTTTCACCCATGAATCTTAAGAGTGTCTTTTCAAAATACAAAATTTGTGTATTTATGAATATTCATGATTTAAATAGAATTAAAATTCATGTTCATGATGTTGTAGGGTTTTGATTCATGTTTTAAATTACATATTCCAATGATTGGCCCTAGTTAATCATGATAAACCCCATTCAATTTAAAAGTTGATTGATGTATCCATGATTATTTGATGTGTTGATGATTGTATAACCAAAGCATGCTCCCAATGTGTTTGACTAAATGCCTATGTGAAGGAAAAGTGTCATACTAGTATAATAATATAAAATCTCCATTATGTACAAGTTTATGCACATCAAGTGTTTGATGAAATATCTTAGTCAATGAAGTATGGATATATGTGTAGCCATTGTGGTGCTTTAGAACTTGTACTTTATGAAATCTACAACTTATTGTATTATGGATTGTGATGTTATCCATGTATTCAAGAAAATCATGTTTGTCAGTTTCTTCCCATCGAGTCCTGGGTGTACTTGTACCCAAAAATATAGCTTTGTGCCTAGAGTTAGTGTCATGTTTTTACGATATCCTCAGTAAAGCCATGATCCATAGAACTCAGTCAATCATGTGACTCAGGAAAGCTCAGTAATACAGTAATCTCAGTACTATTTTGTCAGTCTACAGAAACTTAGTTAATTCAACCCAGTTTAGTTTAGTAATCTATGTTCAGTGTCTATTCAGATGGGAGTAGAAATTAGCCTAGAGGGAACCCAAGGATGGGAACACACACTGTCAGATGAGGGTGTGATTCTTAGAAGTCACCCTTACGTTCCAAAAACTATGTAGCCAGCATAAGTTAAGACATCAACACTATCAGATGAGGGTTGTTGAGATGGATAACACTGTTAGATAAAGGTCCCACCATTTTCTTTTGGGGACACTGTCAGATAAGGGTCACCCACAACTTTTCCTTACCAGTGGCGATTTATTATCACCCTACCAATTGGGGTTACAAATTTGACCCCAATACAGCTATATTGCATTATTTAGGGCATTTTGGTTAGATGACTACTTTCCACAATTTCAGTTATAGATCAGGACTGTCAGATATAGTCATTTAGTCTCTATAATATAACTCAGATAGTTCTACAAAATTTAGGACTGTCAGATGCAGTCACCTCATAAATAGAATGGGACTCAACTAGTTTCATCAGAAACTAGACTGTTAGATACAGTCGCTCAGTATAGTTATTTTAGTTATTTGGTTCTCAGTATCTCATGTTATCAGTACTCAGATTTAGTAATCATGTTATCACAAACTCAGTCATAGTTATTATATATTCACACATGTATTCTCACATTCATGTTGTTCAGTTAGTTAGTATAGTTCTTGCATGTGAACCCTTTGCATTCAGCCTACCTCACATGCATACCAGTATATTCAATCATACTGACACATTTGTACTATGGTATTTTATACGATAGGTTTAGAAGCATGAGCTCCAGAGCATCAATAGTATTCTAGTACTCAGTAGTCAGAGTCAGTTGTGAGTCCTCATCCTTCGAGGAAGTGAGCATTATCTTATTATTTCAGTACTAAGTTTACTTTAGTAGTGGAGTTAGTTGGAGACGTATCCCATCAATTCCTTATTCAATCAGTTAGGGGCTTTTCAGACTATCATGCTCAGTCAGTTTATTAGCTTGTTTTGGGTATTTCATACCCCACACAGATGTTATATTTTATTAGATATTGTGTCTTAGTTTTGAATCTTATGGCCTTGCAACTTTTATTTCCGTATTTACACAGTATATTATGTAGTTTCAGGTACAAATATTAGTCATGGGTTAGCTTGTGGTCCTTCGAGGTCATGAGCACTGTGTAGCATTTCGGGTACCAGATTTGGGGTGTTACAATCTTCCTCACAACAACTCACATGAAAACCCTCCTCTTTCCTCAAAAATAATTTCAAGCTTTTGCCTATCAAGAACACAAGGATTCTAGGTCCAAATTTAAGATTTCTTCAAGAATCCAAGAGTTCAACTTTCCCAATTTCAAGTATATTCGAGAGATCATCTTATTAAGGCTTGTGGGAGTTCATCCATGGGTCCCTTTTCACCCATGGTGCCCAAAAATCTTTTGTTTAATTAAAGATATGAACATTTTCTTTTGTTTATGAAGTATCATGTGTTCAAGATGAATTTAATCATGATTTCCATAGTAATTTGACTAAATTTATGTCCAACGATGTTTTCATGAAAAGGTAGGTTATCTAATGCTTTATGTTTCGATTCCCATGATGTATCCAATTGAATTTCAAGTTATAATATCAAATTATGAACTTTGTTATGTCCAGAAGGGTTTCCAAGTGACTAAATCCATTCATGCTTTGAGTTTCAAGTTTCCATGTCCTAGTCCATTGATTTCATGTTAAATCCCCAACTTATGAATTTATTCATCAACCCATGTCATTTTCATATGTACATCATATTCCTATGTTCAAGTTCATGATCCCTATGTGTTTGATAAATTGCCCATGTTAGGGTCTTTGATCCATAATCACTTATTTCATTGTTTCAAGATTGATATCATATTTTGTACTCTTTCAGTGCTGATAGGTTAAGGACATCCGATAACTATGTATTTTACATGATTTTCATTGTCAAGTAAAGAGTCAGATAGAAATATGATTTTATCCCAATATTCAGATTATCACCTTTATATTGAAAGTTCCAATTTTACTTTATTTTATAGAAATTAGTTTATATCTTTACAATTATATCAAAATCTATACGCACTATTATTTTCAAAATACCATGACCTGAGTTTATCATCCCTAGTGCACACACTAGTCAGTGTCCCAGTTTCATTCAGTTAGGAGTAGGATTTAGTACCGAGCAAACCAAGGAATAGGGGATCATCTGCCAGTAGAGGGTGAATCCTTAGTAGCAGTCTTTGAGTTCTTAAACTACGTAACTAGTGAAGGTTTGATATGTCTACCTGCCAGTTGAGGGTTGAAGCATATATCACAAGAGCATCTGCTAGTAGAGAGTGACTCTTTAGTCCTCCAGGGTGCCATTTTAGTGGATCCACAAAGGCAATATTAGTACCCGTGTCATGGTAATGACACCCTTCTAACTAGGGTTGTAGTTTGAACCCTAATTAGCTCAAATGGGGCATATCAATTCCATTATACCTCCCACAGTCTCAGTATAGTATTCAGTATATTCTCAATTTAGGTTTACTTGACTATAGCATACAGACTGTCTGTTATTCAATTATCAGATTTTAGTATTTTAGTTTACAGATTATTTTAGATTCCAGTTATCTCTTTTCTTAGATTTCGATCATTCTGTTACCCATGCATCAATTATTCAGTTAATCAGATTAGCTCAGAACATATATGTTTGGTTTTGTAAGTTCCTGTATCTATGTTTTACCATAACCTAACTTCAGTTCTACTTATCCTACAAAAGTAAAGTCTTAAGAAATAAAAGGTAGTGATTCACCAGCTTATCATATTAGCTTTGTTACTTATGTTTTAAGATATTTCAGCTTTCAGTCTATTTCAGTCTCTTGGTGAGTTTACTTACACTCAGCATGCATGCTTTAAAATTTTATGTAATAATAGTTTTTCTTTACTTTCACCCTTGCTTACTCAGTACATTCCAGAAGTACTGATCCATAGATACGTCTGTGTGGCTACATTATTTTATAATGTAAGTACTAGTTATAGTCCACACATCATGGATAGATAGTTGAAGTTTCCAGCCAGCAGGTGATGAGAACTCCTACTTCGGGGACTTCTGTCAGATGTTGTTCATGTAATTAATTTATTACTCTTATGTATTAATTGTGGTAATTGAAAGCATGTCCCAACTATTTATAGTCAGTATAGTAGAGGCTTCTTAGCTGTCAGTTTGAGTCAATTACATAATTTTAGTTTTCTCTTCAATTTTTTTAGATTATAAATTATATCAATATTATAATTCTTCCCAGATTTTTTCATTATCATATTTCTACATAGTAGAACCAGTTATTTAATATATTATAAATTAGTTGCTTAATAGTATGCCAGTTTATGGGTTAGCTTAGGATCACTTGTGGTTCAAAGCACCGTATTACGATTAGAGAGTAGTCTCAGGTCATGAGAAACTTGGTATCAGAGCATAGAGTTCAAGTATCCTAGGGTGTCTATAAATCTATATCTAGTAAAGTCTTGCAAAATAGTACAAAGATGTATGTACTTTTCTTTAAGAGGATACAGGGTATTTAAGGAATATTTCCCTCTTTTCATGTCTTAGTTCATGCAGTAGAAGTGTTCTTTAAGGAACTTATGTCAATTATTACATTAATCCATTCATTTCAACTCTGCCTTATTCTTGAGGCAACAAAAATAGTCCAACTTAAATCCTTACAGATAGTGTTTTATCAAACAGACCCCACAAACAGTTATGGGATTTCACGTAGTCTTGAAAGTGCCCCATCAGTGCTTTGAAGTTCCAAAGTTTGAAATATTCATTCATTTTCATCAAAATGATGCACTAAGCCAAAGTCAAATATGCTTTCAGATCCCTTCTCTGAATTCTTTGATAGCATATGAACTAGAATTAGAAGCATGAACCCAGAAGTTTAGTAGTAGAGAAATAGAAATAGTATTATCTGAATTTGGTGGATTATGTATCCATGGGCTAGTGGTATTAAAGGTGAATCAATATTCTTGTAATTTTGTATGCAAGAATTAAAGTTTGTTGATTTGAATTTACATGTTATTGATGTTGTGTATGTTGGTGTATTAGTAATTCTCATGGTTAGGGAAAATTATAAGTTTAGAGCTGTGATATTAGTAAGCTATGATGTAAGTTAGTGTGGTCCATTAAATTTTTAGGTATATCCATGTTAAATGTTAGAATCTAAGTTTGAATCTTTAAAGTTTGAGCTAATAGAAAGTAGAGTTGAAGCACTAGATGGTTTGAACTCATAGTACGGTGATACTCCTAAAAATTCTAAGTTAGTTAGTATTTAAGTTGTTATATGATGATTGTTGGGGCTATATAAATATAAGAGTTTTATCTCAGAAGGAAGTATTGGTAGTAGGATTTACACTTTCAGGTGCAGTCTTTCAGGGCAAGTTTTGTACTTATGTGTATTGTATATCTCGGGCTCTAGAAGTAAAGTGGTTGTAGTTTATTTTAGAGTTTATTAAAGGGGTTCACAAACTTATAGTGATGGCTAAAAGCTTAGGGGGAGATGATAAAACAAGTAACAAGTCAGGCTATCAGATTCTAATAGTGATGCCAGTATGTTATAGAACAACAATAAGGGAGGAGGATGCCTCACCAATTCTTATCTTAATGCAAAGTTTTGCTCTTCAGTCATCATGATATATACTAATGCCTTATATGTTAACTCCATAATAATAGCTCATATTTATGCACTTTCCATAGAATTATGTATGCTTCTAGTTTCTAGTTTGAGGAGTTCCAGATCACTCAAAAGTACAAATCATTTTCCATGAAATTTATGAACTCAAATCTCAGGTCATGCAGCTCATGACTCATGTACTCGTTCTTTACGCTATGTTCAGTTCTGGTTACCCATGCAACACTCTTAATAATCAGTGAAATTAAGATTATGTCATATATATCCTTAGTTTTGATCTCTGTAATGAATCCATATCATTGATGCCTTATTTCTCAGTCCTCAGTTAAGTGTCCAAGTTATGCATAGTATCCTTCCATGCTTCGGGATGTCATGTTCTAATCTTTTAGTGAACTCTCCTTATGAAATAATAGGTATGATGAGTAATTTGTGTAGTTGTAAGAGAGTAAATGTTCCAAGTTAAGGAAACCTTATTTTATTTAAGGCTATAAGAGTGAAGGAAGATTGAAGATAGGCTTGAATTTTATGTTTGTATATATGTGGATAAATGCATTTGCGATAGTGATTTCCTACTAACAGATTGAATGTAGTTGTTGAAGTTTTAATAAGAATTATTCATGAGATGAGAAGTTATGAAAATACATGAGGTATTGAATTCATGGTACAGACTAGCACTATAGTGTTATGTGCAGTACCTTATGATTTCGAGTTAGGCTTGAACATAGTAAGAGTATGTAGCTCAACTTAGAATTTGACTAGAGTAGTTATATGTACCCATGCAAGTATTTATAGAGTGGTTTGAATTGGTCAGTTGCATTGCCTAAGGCATAGTAATTCTATCACGGCTTCTGTTTCATAGGCCAATGTTCCATTTTATAGAGTTGTAGCCATGTTGCAATTCTTTATTCAGATATGTCACTTAGATCATGATCAAGAATTCTTTGCTCCCTAATCTTATCAGAACCTCTTAGAAAGAGTGTTGAAGAAATACTCCATTTCAATATAAGCTTTCAATATAATTCAGTTAGAAAAGTTCTTAGGGTTTTCCATCTTTCCATCTAGTTTTACTATATGAAGTCTCATGAATATGGTTATTCAAAGAGGTAATTTTTTTGCATCCATGTAATTTGTAAATCCAGTTCAGCCTATGTATCATGTCCATGATTCAGATATTTAGTCACGATTCAGTTCATAACTGTTCAATGGATGTCCTCAGTTTTCTAAGTATTCCATCTCAGACATTGTGATCCCTTACTTTTTCTCCAGAAACCCAAATACAATTTGAGGTAGTGGTTGCTCATAAGTTAATTCTCTCTCTTCTATATTGGCCTTATAACCATTCTCATATTATTCCATGTATTAATGAAATTAGTTTAGTTCATGTATCATGCTCAAACTCAGTTATGAAATGATGTTAGAAATCATGCATGTTCAGCATATGATCCCAGCTACCTTAGTATAGTACTCTCAGTCTATCCAATCTCATTTGAGTACGAATAATTCCAAAGAGAGATTATGTAACTCTCCATATTTTTGGGCTAAACTTTGAACGTCATTCTTATGTAAATAATCTATAATCTAATGATTTACTTTTGAATTCATGTCTCATGATCTTTATCTTAGTGTGTGAAGTGTTTTCTAGGTGAAAAATGTTCATAGGAATCACTTAGAACGAAGTTGAGCTAAGAGTCTTTGATTCATCCAATGTTTTGCATTTGATTCTATAAAGGTCTACTTTGAATATGTATAACTTTTGATTATATTGTATTTTTCAGCTAACAGCCCATCAAATGATAGATAATTGAGTTAGCTTTCTAATAATACCAATTTCAGCTTAATCCGATACCCGAGTGAAAAGTTATAGATTTTTTCAAGAGAGGCAGTAAAGGGTCGCAATAGCACCACGCTGCAATGGCTATTCAACCCGACTAGGGGTCTCGTCATAAGGGTTGTTTAACAAAACAGGGGGTCGCATTGCGTTGGTGATGTCCATGGGAAAAAGAGGCCAAGGGGCAGTTTAGTTCTTTCCCTTTAACCCCAACCATTCAAGGTTGATTTATAACTCAAAAAGGGGTATTATGTGACCATCTTCCTCATAATAACTCATGTAAAAAACCCTCTTTCCCTAAGAACAATTTCAAGCTTTTTCCTCTCAAGTCAAGAAACTAAGATTTCAAGTTTCCCAAGTTCAAGAATCTTCAAGAAATCATCTTATTAAGGTATGCGGGAGATCATCCATGGGTCCCCTTTCACCCATGGAGCCAAAAAAGATTTTGTTTGATTAAAGATATGAACTTTTTCTTTCGTTTATGATTTATCATGTGATCAAGATGAATTAAATCATGATTTCCTTAGTAATTTGACAAAGTTCATGTCCATGGATGTTTTCATAAAAAGATAGGTAATCTCATGCTTTAAGTTTCGATTCCCATGACGTATTGAATTGAATTTTAGGTTATAATATAGAATTTGAACTTTGTTACACCTACAAGGGTTTCCAAGTGAATTAATCCATTCATGCTTTGATTTTCAAGTTTCCATTTCCTATTCCATTGATTTCATGTTAAATCCCCAACTTATGAATTTAGTCATGTACCCATGTTGTTTTCACATGTACATCATATTCCCATGTTCAAGTTCATAATCCCTATGTGTTTGATGAATTTCCCATGTTAGAGTCTTTGAACCATAATTACTTATTTTAGTGTTTCAAGATTGATATCTATTTTGTACTCATTTGTGCTGGTGGGTTATGAATACTTGATACCTATGTATTTTACATGACTTTCATTTTCAAGTAAAAAGTCAGATAGAATTATGATTTTATCCCCATAATCAGATTATCACCTTTATTATGAAAGTTCCAGTTTTACTTCATGTTAAAGAAATTTTCTTACATGTTTACAATTATATCAAAATCTTTATGCAGTTTTGTTTTCGAAATACCATGACCTGAGTTTATCAGCGTCAGTGCATACACTAGTTAGTGTCCCAGTGCCTTTCAGTTAGGAGTAGGATTTAGCACCGAGCAGACCCAGGGATGAGGGCTCACCTGGCAGTAGAGGGTGTATCCCTTAGTAGCAATAACTGAGTTCCAGAACTATGTAGCCAATACAGGTTCGATAGTTTTACCTGCCAGTTAAGGGTTGAAGCATATTTCATTAGAGCACCTTCTTGTTGAGGGTGACTCTTTATTCCTCCGGAATGCCATTTTAGTGTATCAACACAGCTAATATTAGAACCTGTGGTACAGTACTGACATCCTTCCAACTAGTGTTACAATTTGGACCCCAATTAGCTTAGATTAGGACATGTTAGTTACATAATACCTCCCACAGTCTATGTACAATATTCAGTATATTCTATGTCTAGGTTTGGTTGACCATAGAATACAGACTCTCAATTATTCAGTTATCTGATTTCAGTATTTTAGTTTACAACTTATTTCAGAAATATGCTCATAATTGTTCTTGCATTCTCATATTTTACAATTTTCATGCATTATGCTAAGTTATCTCATATTTTTCAGTAGTATGTATTCATATATCAGCTACTCAGTATATAGATTCTAGTTATCCCTTTCGTTAGATTTCGATCATTCTATTACCCATGCATCAGTTATTTAGGTAATCAAATCAACTCAGTACATGTATGTTTGGTTTTTTATGTTTATGTATCCATGTTTTACCATATCCTAGCATCAGTTCTACTTATCCTACAAAAGTAATATTTTAAGAAACTAAGTGTAGGGATTCACCATCTTATCTTATTATGTTTGTTACTCATGTTTTAAGATATTTTACATTTCAGTCTATTTCATTCTCTTGGTGAGTCTACTTACACTTAGCATGCATGCTTTAAGATTTTATATAATATTAGTTTTTATTATAGCATTCACCCCTGCTTAATCAGTACATTCCAAAAGTACTGATCCACATATACGTCTGTATGGCTACATTGTTTCTTAATGGAGGTATCACTTGTAGTCCATAAATCATGGCCAAATAGTTGCAGTTTCCATCCAGTAGGTGATGGGTTCTCCTCTTTCGGGGACTTCAGTCAGATGTTGTTCATGTACTTAATTTATTAGTCATATGTATTGATTGTTATAGCTGGAGGCATATCCCAATTATTTATAGTCAGTATTGTAGAGGCTTCATAAATTTTAGTTAGAATCAGTGATGTAATTTTAGTTCCCTCTTCAGATTTTATCAGACTGTAATTTATATAAATATTATAATTCTTCCCAGATTTTATCATGATTATATTTCTACACAGAAAAACAAGTTATTTAATAAATTAGTTTCTGAACAGTATGCTAGTTCATGGGTTAGCTTGGGATCACTTGTGGTTCCAAACACCGTATTATGACTAGGGGCTAGTCTCGGGTCGTGACATTATAGTTCTGACCTATTCTATAGGCACTGATGATTTTGTAGTCAATTGTGATGCATCTCATGTCGGGTTTGGGTGCATTTTGATGCATCATGGCAAGGTCACAGCTTAAGCCTCTAAATAGTTGAAGGTGAATAAGAAAATTATTCGACCTATGATTTGGAGCTATTGGTTGTGGTGTTTGAATTGAAAATTTTGCATCACTACCTATATGGCATGAATGATGATATCTTTTCCGATTATACTATCCTTCTATTTGTGTTTACTCAGAAAGAGCTGAACCTCAGGTAAAGGAGATAGCTTGAGATGCTCAACGATTACTTCACGAGTCTTCCCTATCATCCAGGTAAAGTAATGTGATTGTTTATGCTCTTAGCAGGTTATCCATGAGAAGTCTGTATCATATGGATGAAGTGAAACAGATGTTGGAGAAAGATATTTACCATTTGGCTAACCTTTGAGTTTGTCTTTTGGACTCTGAGGTTGGTGGTGTGTTTGTGTAGAAAGTGGCCCAGTCGTCTATTGGTGATGAAATAAAAGAGAAGCAAATGTTGGATCCCACCTTGATGAGGATCAAGGGTGATATAGGTGGGTAGAAAGTAATGGCCTTTGAGGTCAGTGGTGATGGTACCTTGCTGTACCAAGGGAGATTGTACGTTCTAGATGTGGAAGGATTACAATAGAGGATTTAGGCTAAGGCGCATGATTCGTGCAATGCTATTTATTCTAGTTCGACAAAAATGTATAATGACTGTAAGTAGATGTATTGGTGGAACAATATGAAGTGGGATGTGGCTAGTTTTGTGGCTAAGTGCATGGTGAGCCAACAAGTGAAAATTAAGAAGATGAGGCCCAAATAATTGTATCAAGTAAATTAGTTTCCTATTTTGAAATGGGAGTTTATCAATATAGATTTCGTTACCGGTCTTCCTTGGTCCCGGAATCAGTTTGATTCGGTTTAGCTCATTATGGATAGGATGATAAAGTCTTCTCACTTCTTGCAAGTGCTGCCAAATTTTTCGATAGAGGATTATGCGAGATTGACTCCATGAGATTGTGAAGTTGCATGGGGTACCTATTTCTATCATGTCAGATCGTGGCACACATTTTTCATCTCACTTTTGGCGGTCATTTTAGAAAGGTTTGAGGACTAGGGTGAGTCTTAGTATTGCTTCCCTCCCGTAGTCGGATGAGCAAGCAGAAAGGACTATTCTAACAGTTGAAGAGGTGCTATGTTCTTGCATTATTTACTATGGTGGTAGTTGGGTTGATAATTTTCCTCTTATAGAGTTTGTATATAACAATATCTACCACTCAATCATTGGAATGGCTCCGTTTGAGGCGCTGTATGGTAGAAGGTGTAAGTCTCCTATTAGGTGGTTCGAGGTTAGTGAAGCAGAATTTTTTTTTCAGATATGGTTCTCCAAGCCATGGAGTAGGTGAAGATTATCCGGGATAGGCTTTGACTCGACCCAAACATCGAACCAAGTCATATGGTCAACTCAAGCTCACATGAACCAGAGGTCGCTCCGATAACGCAACCCAAACACTCATTAGGCCATAGGAGTCGAAGGAACTCCAACTCACATATCAGAATAGCGGAAATAATATCATAAGTCATTATTGGATTGATTTTAATAACTAAGCCCAAGTTCACAGTTTTTCACAATACCTTTATACAAAACCATAGTTAATAAGTGCATGTCTATGGACAAGCCCCCGACTATAGCCAAACCAAGTCTAAAAAAGACTAAGTATAAATATAGAAAACCAAGAGGTGAATGCCCTCCAAAGAAAGGAGGCTTAACTATCTAGGTCAATGCACAAACTGCTTCAATCACCAAATCACTACATAGGAAAAGAAAAAGATGCTCCGGCCTCTACGTCGCATGGGGACGTAGCATCCAAGGATGGTTAACGGTTGGAACACTAGCATGTAACTTAAGTATAAGGATAAAATAGTACATTTGATCAATCTATGTCAATCTATTGTATGCAATCACATTTACATAAGAATAGGCATATTGAAGAGACATATACATTGAGTGACACAATAAGTCAAATCATGGACCAAGTTGTAACATGGATTTATAACATATTCTTTCATGAGACAAGGGTTGAAGGACTACCAACCTTCCACCCTTATATTTTAGACCCATAGAATCCTTTACGCTACAATAGGCAAGGGGACATGAGCCTCAAGCCAACACATCTTATATGGTAAGCGGACGTGGACCACAAATCAACACGCTTTGCACGGTAATCAGACTTGGACCACGAACCAAAATTCCTTATATGCTAAGAGGACTTGGACCATAAACTAACACACCTTATATAGTAATCAAACTTGGACCACAAACCAACACGCCTTATATGGTAAGCGGACTAGGACCACAAACAAAAATTCCTTATGTGGTATGCGGACTTGGACCATAAACCAACACGCTTTGTATGTTGCGCGAACTTGGATCATAGACCAACACGCTTTAATGGTAAGCGGACTTGGAAAACGAACCAACACATCTCTACACACATACTAGCACCCATTAAATTCATCACATAGGAACTCAACCCATCTCGAGGTATTCAAGCCATCAAGGCTACACTTCAACACCATAGACACTCACATGATCTCTTCCGGCCCCTTTGGTCATTGTTCACATAGTTAGGCCCAAGACCTAAGTTCATAACATAATGCAAGTTCATTCATGGTCATCAATACTTCTACCAACAATCATTCATACTTATTAATCTTATACGGACCTTTTATCAAAAACTATTCGAGTTCATACTTTAGGGACTATGACCATTTAGTCAACCAATCATCAAGGATATGCAATTAATAATCATGTGTCAAACAATGCCTTTACCTAGTATTTACCAAGAATTCACATACATTCAGTTCCACATATAAGGGCTTTAACACATTTAGCCAAATTCAACACTTTACATGATCATATGGCCCTCATGGGGGCCTTCATTGGTCAACCGCTTTCAACAGGCCAATTCGTTAATTTATTTCATCACCCATTTCAAGTTATGGTCATCATGACCCATACAAACTAGTCACTTTTTATTAAAAAACTTAGACCACCTTCATAACACATTTAGACCCAACACACATGCCAAGTCCATTGTCATGCTTTGAGTTTTAATCCCTTATTAATCATTAACCCAACAATATCATCTATTACACCATACATGGATCCCAATATTATTACAACACCATTTATCAATCAATCATACTCATTTTGGCCATTGCCCTAACTCGATATACTATCAACATGTAACTAGTCATTTCACTTTAACATTGTCTCAAACGCATACATTAAACAAGCACATTTTCTTGGTAGAAATCCTTATAACTAGGGTTCCTCAGTACTCTCATGTTAAATAACATAAAACAAGCACCCACATATGCAATCTACAATCCATAACACGTATCAACACAAATATAAGCAAGATTCATCATTATTCATTGTTAGGTAACAAAACCCTTTTCATTTGATTCAAACCCACAATGTACACTTACTAATACAAGTGTGAAATACATCGGTTTAGAGTTATTTAAATAGGAGAAGAAATACATGACTTAAACAAGATGACACACCAACAATCTTGACTGTCCTTTTTGCCACTAGATGAACACCTCCAAACCCTAGCCTATAATCTTGCTTCCAAGAGCCTTTAGAGTGTTTAGGAGCGTTTAAGTCTTGTAAAATAAAGAATTAGAAGGATATAATGCCTTATATAGTGAGAGGTTTTAGGTTTTTAGGCATGGGAAATGACCAAAACGTCCTTGATTAAAATCTGGAAAACATACATGTGCAGGGGTACGACTATCCCTCACAGTTTACTTCATAATCGTTACCTAGCGTACGAGTGGCACCCTAACTCATACCCTATCCTTATACTAGGTCAACCACAATGTTGTGGGTATAAAAGGGAACTTTGATTCATAATTAAGGGTACGACTCAGCCTCCAATCGTGAGCTCAACTCATCACTAAAACAGTCCACTCTAGGTTTGAGACTTTACTCTATATGGTTGGCTAATATACGACTCATAGGGTTGGTTACGACCAAATAATGGCCTTTTACTATGGAGGAAAGTATGTTTCCTTAATATAATTCTTAGATATGAAAGTGGAGGGTATGGTTGGTACGAGTCTTGACCTAGTGTACTACTCAGGTACCCCTAACCATATCCACTCCAGAGGTATCAAAAGTTAATGTTTTATCAATGGTTCTAAGGTATTGGTACTTCAACTCTCTTCCACTTTGATATGTAAGTAAAGATACTAGTTAACACCTCAACATACACCAAAGACATCTTTAAACTAGTTAGAAATAAAACACTACGAGGATGCAACATAACACACATATCATGATCACTACTAATCAACTAAAATTTTGCAAGGCCACATTCTCGGGTGTTTCATTCTCCCCCACTTAGGATCATTCATCCAAAAATGAAGGATAAAGAAAGAACAAACATAATTTATCACATCAACATGTATCAAACCAACCATTACAGAATTTAGAACAAGTATACAATAGTGATACAACACAACACATATCGTGACCATCATAAATTAACCTTTTAATTTTATCCACTAAGGAATCCAATCGCAATATTTGTCAACGCTACATGGCCACTTCAAACTTTAGGGACTCGAGCCCATTATCAGAGGGGACTTGAACCCAAGACGTACGTCAAATCAAAGAGATTAACATATACCTCAATCACAAGCTTCCGGAATGGGAAATAAATACGGATACTTGGACTTCAAGTCCTCCTCTTTCTCCCATGTAGCTTCATTAGACTATTGGTTCCTCTATAGAACCTTCACCGAAGATAACTCTTTCATTCGCAATCGGCAAACTTACCAGCCTAAAATTATCATTGAGATTTCCACATAAGACAAGGAAACCAAAAATACCAATGTCCTCTAAGGGAACGGCCAACAAAGAAACACCTATGCACTTCCTTAATACGATCATATGGAACACTAGACGAATGGGACTCGTGCTACAGGGTATGTTCAATTTAACTTGGACCCTTATAGGGAAAACTATCCCTTTAGCTGCTCAAGGTACCTTCTTCCTATACAATGACAATCTTTTTACGGAAGACACAACCTTAGGGCCCAACAATCTAAGGACACATATCATGATGCAATCGATTCACCCCCAATTGACATCAAACACAATTATGTCCACCTCTATCAATCACCAAGATTTTTTTTATCATTACAAGTTATCACATTCTCTCAATGGACTTCTTACTACAATAAAGTCTCTTATCAATATAGAAATAGGGAAAGAATCCCAAATAACTCAGAACCAAATTCAAATACAAAATCACAAATGAGGTTAAACATACCAAGCAAAGCATAAGAATACATAATACGGAGATGGAGTTTTCAACATAACAATAATAATAATTGGAGATGCCTCAAACCCCTGGTGAGTAGAAAGTGCATCAAGCGACTTCGTCCAGCGCCAGTACTAAAACTGGAAGCATAGATATCAACCTTTGGTGTAGGAGTAGATGAAGTAGCAATAGGGGCTCTGTGGGTTTGAGCAGCCACTCGGGAAGGGCACTTTGGTTGCATGTGTCCAATCTGGCCATAATAGAAACATATGTTCTTCCCCTTTTCTCATTCACCATGGTAATGCTAACCATAGAATCTACAAAGAGGGTAATTTGACTCTGACTGGGACCCACTGGCCTGAAAATCACCACTCACCCAGTTCTTCCTCCTAGACTACCAACCACTAGACTACTGGCCCTCACTTAGCTCAAATGGCTGGGACCTCTTACCTTGTATCGCACTAATCTCACCCTGCTTCTTTTTATCTTCTTTCACTTATTGCATATACACAACCAACGTAAAGAGGTCCATGTCTCTAATCATTAAGGTTGCCTTACTCTCAAGGATCAATTTAGGAGACAATCCCAAAACAAATTTACGCATCCTAGTTCTCATGCTAGCCATAATCGCAGGGGCATACATTGAAAATTAACGAAATCTAAAGGCATACTTCTTAACAAAAATCCTACCTTGGCTCAAATTCACAAACTCTTTTGCTTTTGCTTTCCTCACCTCTTGAGGAAAGAAGAGATCAAAAAAGGCACTAGATAAATCTTCCTACTCCGCTAGACTAGCACCCACACACTTAGACATCTCTCACTCTTCATACAATTGGTATGCTACATCTTTTAATTAGTAGCAAGTAAACTCGACACCCTCTACCTTTGACGTATGCATAATCCAAAAGATCTTTTCCATTTCATCAATGAAACTCTAGGGACATTTCTCAACTTTCACATCTATAAACTTAGGATTGTTAAACTTTATGAATTGACCAACCCTTTTGGCCTCAAATAATGGATCAAAGAGGCACCACGCTCGAATTGAGAAGCAACCAGTTGGGTTAAGAGGTTGATAGAGCAACGAAACTCTACATGAGTAGCATTCTCTTGATGTGATGATAAAGGAGCATCACACTTATAATCAGGGTTAGTGAGGATATAAGGAACCCCAAAAAGATGCTCAGATGCCATAACTCTAGCATGGGTTTGAACTCCCAAAGTTTAATGAACTTCGTCCATATTGTCCATAGCCTGGATAGAATTGTTTGCTTGAGTATTAGACTTTCTTGGTGGTATGCTCTAAAATATGGAAAATAGGAATCGGAGGAATCTAAGATCTTAGACTCTATAGCTTGACATTGAAACACGAGAAAGGGAAACATTTCTAAAATGTTTCATAGCTTCTATTTTATAAGTGTGGTATGCTTCATACCCATAAAAGAGACTCTACTCAACACAGCATGGTGAACACACAATTGACCATGATCCTAGGCACTGATACTAACTTGACATAACCCAAACTTCAGAATATATCGTATGGGCACCTCAAGCTCACATGAATCAGAGTTTACCCTAATAACCCAACCCAAACACTTATTTTGCCGTAGAAGTTGAAGGAACTCCAACTCATATATCAGAATAGCAAAAATAATATCATAAGTCAATTTAAGATTCATTTTAATAACTATGCCCAAGTTCACAGTTATTCACAATACCTCTATACAAACCATAATCATTAAGTTTATATGTCGGGATAAGCCCCCGGCTATAGCCAAACCAAGTCTATGTATAAAGATAGTAGAATAAGAGGTGAATGCCCTCCTAAGTAAGGAGGTTCACCACTCCAAGTCAATGCGCGGACTAGTTTAATCATTGAATCACTTCATAAGAAAAGAAGAAGATGCTCTGATCCCTGCGTCTCATAGGGATGCAACATCCGGGGATAGTTAGTGGTTGGAATGCAAGAATGTATCTCAAGGATAAGGATAAAATAGTATAGTTGATAAATCCATGTCTAGCTATCGTATGCAATCACATTTACATCAGAATAGGCATATTGAAAATACATACACATGTAATGACACAACAAGTCAAATCATGGAACAAGTAATAACATGCATTTATGACATAATCATTTATGAGACAAGAGATAAAGGACTACCAACCTTCCACACATATATTTTAGACACATAGAATCCTTTATGCTACAATAAGCAAGGGGACATGAGCCTCGAGCCAACATATCTTATATGGTAAGCAGACTTGGACCAAAAATTAACACGCTTTGCATGGTAAGCGAACCTAGTTCACGAACCAACACTCTATATATGGTAAGTAGACTTGGACCACAAACCAATATGCCTTATATGGTAAGTGAACTTGGACTACAAACCAACACACCTTATATAGTAAGTGGACTTGGATAACAAACCAACACTTCTTACATGGTAAGCAGACTTAGACCACAAACCAACACGCTTTGAATGATAAGCGGACTTAGACCACAAACCAATATGCCTTATATGGTAAGCGGAGTTAGACCACGAATCAACAAGTCCCTACATACATACTAGGACCCATTAAATTCATCACATAGGAACTCAACCCATCTAAGGGCATTCAAGCCATCAAGGCAACATCTCAACACCATAGAGCATCACAGGGTCTCAACCGGCCTCTTTGACCATTGCTCACATTGTTAGGCCGAAGTCCTTAGTTCATAACAAAATGCAAGTTCTTTCAAGGTCATTAAGACTCCTACGAATAATAATTCATACTTATTAATCTTATACACACCTTTTATTCAAACACAATTCGAGTTCATACTTTAGAGACTATAACCGTTTAGTCAACCAATCATCAAGGATATACTTTTAGTTATCATGTGGCCAACAAGGCCTTTATTGAATATTTAACAAGCATTCACATGCATTCAATTCCATACATAAGGTCTATACAAAATTTAGCCAAATTTAACACTTTACATGATCATATGGCCCTCATGGGGGCCTTCATTGTTCAACCCCTTTCAATAGGCCATTGCATTAATTCATTTCATCACACATTTCAAGTTATGTCCATCATGACCCACATAAACTATTCACTTTTAATTAGCAAGCTTATACCACCTTTTTACCATATTAAGGCCTAACACATATGTCAAGTCCATTTTCATGCTTAGGGTTTTAACACCTTTTTAGTCATTAACCCAACAATATCATCTATTATACTATACGTGGATCCCAATATTTTTTTCAACATCATTTATCACTTGATCATACTCATTTGGCCATTTCCCTAATTTGCTATACTATCAACATGTTTTTAGTTATTTTGCTTACATATTTTCATAAATATCTTATATGGGTCCTTTCAATAATGTTATTTTCATGGTAGAAATAATTAGAACTAGGGTTCCTTAAGACCCTCATGTTAAAAATCACACAAGCAACCACATATGCAATCTAAAATCCATTACATATATCAACTCAAATTTAGGCATGATTCATCATTATTTATTTTTAGATAACAAAAACATTTAATTCAAAACCACTATGTAAACTCACAAATACAAGTGTGAAAAAAATGGGTTTAGAGTTATTTAAAGAGGGTAAAGGTACATTCCTTAAATAGGATGACACACCAACAATCTTGACTCTCCTTCTTTCCATAAGATGAACACCTCCAGACCCTAGCCTTAAATATTTCTTCCAAGAGCCTTTAGAGTATTTAGGAGTGTTTATGTCATGTAAAATAAAGACTTAGGAGGCTGATATTCCTTATATATTGAGAGGATTTAGGGTTTTAGGCATGGAAAAAATGACCAAAAGGTCCCTGGTTAAAAGATGGAAAACACAAATGTGTAGGGGTATGACTCCCCCTCATGGTTCACTTGGCAATGGTAACCTAGGGTACGAGTAGTACCCTAAATCAAACCCTAGCCTTTTCCTAGATCAACCACACTATTGTAGGTATGAAAAGGGACCTTTGAGTTATAAACAAGGGTTTGACTCACTCTCTAATCGTGAGCTCAACTCGTCACCTAAATAGTGAACTCTAGGTTTGAGATTTTACTCTATACGGTGAGCTAGTATACGACTCATAAGCTTTTTTAAGACCAAGTAATGACCTTTTTAAATGGAGGATAGTATATTACCTTAATATACTACTGAAGATATGATAGGGGAGGGCATGGTGGGTATGACTTGTGACCTAGGGTATCAGTTGAGTACCCCCAACATTATCTACTCTAGAGGCATCAAACGTTGATGTTTTCTCAATGGTTCCAAGTTCTACATGGTTCAAATCTCTTCCAATTTGATAGGAAAGTAAATATACTAGTTAACACCTCAACATACACCAAAAAAATCTTTACACAAGTAAGAAACAACACACTATGAGGATTAAACACAACAAACATATCATGATCACTACCGATCAACCAAAACATTTCAAGGCTATATTCTTAGGTTTTTCAAGCTTATATTTACACAAAGTTGTTAAAATTTCTATGAGAATGTGAGGAGTAGGGAGTTAGAGTTTGAGGTTAAGGATAGGGTGTTTGAATGTGTCTCTCATGAAGGGAGTGATACAGTTTGGGAAGAAGGGGAAGCTTAGTCCCCCTGTATATTAGTTCATACTTGGTTTTTAAATGGGTTGGAAATGTTGTATATGTGTTGGAGTTGCCTTCTATTTTGATCTCTATTCACTCGAAATTCCATGTTTCCATGTTGAGGATGTGTGTGGGTGATCCGTCGCATATTGTACCTATAAAAAATATTGGTATTTTGAATTCTCTTTATTAAGAGAAGGTCCTTATTGAAATCTTAGATTGGCAGGTTCTTCAGTTTCATACCAAGGATGTATCTTTGGTGAAGATTCTATGAGGAACCACAAGGTGGAAGAGGCTACATGGGAAACGGAAGAGGTCATGAATTCCAAGTATCCATTCTTATTTCCCATTCCAGATAATCGTGCCTAAGGTATAAATTGATCTTAACATCTTTGTTTTCTATCTTATAGGTAAGAGTGGATTTTGAATTCCTTGGTAATCTATTTTCAATCTTAAAGGTAAGTGTAGGTGTGTTTGGGACAAGCTGATAATCCCTTCTCTAAAAGTATAGGTATTGAGACAAGATTGTTTTTGTTCCTTATTTATGTATTTATTATGAAGGTTACTAAATATGGTCCCAAAAATTTTTTGTATATGGTCCCAAATAATATACAATTGAAGGCATGAGCGGGAATGTTTTGTTTTTGTTCTTTTACCAAAAAATAAAGCGCCAATTCCATTTCTTTATCAAAAGTTAAAGCACCAATTGTGTATTTGCTGAAAGTGAATAATTAAAAAAAAATTTCTTCTGAAAATTAAACTATCGATAATTGAACCCTAATTACTCCAACACTTCCAATTTCCACTCTCGATCTGCTCTTTGTTATCTTAATGAGAGAGAATTTTTCTCACAGCTCTACCCTAAATCAAAGAATTTCAAGGTATGCCTCAACTTCCAATTGATCAATGTTGTTATTTTTCATTAATAGGATGCTCGATTTTTGTATTAATATCAAAATTTTTCTTGTTTTTCAATTCTGACTGATCAGCTCTGCCTAATCTCAACGAGAGATAGTTTTTTTCACAACTCTAACCTAAATCGACAATATAGTTTTTCTCGTAGCTCTAACCTAAATCAACAAATTTTAGGTATGCCTCGCTTTCGAATCAATTGAGTTATTGTTTTTCATTCATTGGCTGTTGAATTGTGATATTAATTTCACAATTTTGCTTATTTTCTAAATGATTGAGTTGTTGTTTTGATTATCTTTGTTACTTACTTAGTCATATAAGAAGTTCCAATCTTTAGAATCTATCTGTCTGGTTACAAATTTTGGAAATTTGGTGACATTTCTGTAGATAGTACAGGCCTATACTAGCTTTTTGGTGCAACATAGCCTTACGAAATGATGTTGATTCCATGTTAGATATGACCAAGGATTTGCACAGTTTGTAATTTAACCCTCTCTTAGTACTGTTATATCATTTTTAAAATATCATTATTTATAAAAGCAATTAGATACATAACTTTCATTTATGTTTGACTCATTTTGTTCTATTGATACACATTTGATGTGAGAATTGTTATATCTTGAGCCAGACAAGGTTGAATCATTGATATTAATAAAGTCTAGTTCATGTAAACTTGTAGTTGTTTATTATGTTGATTGAGCAGTACTTTTTGACAACATATTGAAATTGTTGATAATGTGACTTATGGAAAAAGATTAATTGCACTGACAATTGGTTATTTTGATGTTGCTGAAAAATGAAGGGGCTTCTTATTCCGGAGATTTGGAACTGTTTCTATAACCTTATTAAGACAATGTATTTGTGTGCAGTAGAACTGAATTTTGTGTCAGAAAAGAGAGCTGAGATTTTTTTAAGATTTTTTGGAGATACAAAATATTACATGCTACAATAAGCTTCCAAGATTTTAGATTCTCTATCTCTTGTCCTTGTTATCTGGAGTTGGGAGTCTATCGGAAACAACCTCTTTAGTAATAATGGTATGGACTGCGTACACTCTACCCTCTCTGTTCTATTTAGCCAACCTGCTGGATCAATGAGACTACCTAGGTACGATTGCATCACTATAGTTCTTGAATATTCTTTCCTTGGACTACCAATGTACATTTTGAATTTATTTTTAACTGATTCAACGTCTAGACTTACTATTATGTCACAGAATTGAATTGAACTCCCTGTAGCCTGATTTGGGTTCGTCCTTGTGCAGTCACCATGTTTTTTTGATTTTTATTCGGTTTTATAGCTATGATCTTGCATTTATAGAACACAACAGCTGTATTTCAAAATATAAAATTGACAGTACCTATCACATAGGAGTCTCGATAGAACTGCCTTAGAGAATGAGTGTAAAGGGTGTCTTGATAAGCATCGATACGACAACAATTTATGACAGACATGTCAGCTCCAACTCAAAGAGCCACAGCTTGGTGTTTTTCTGATCCTACTATTTTTTGTATACATATGTCCTATAGTATAAATCCTTTGCCAATTGCATCCAGAGTGGCGGAGCAGAAGGTCTTTGATCCATCCATAACATTGGGACTATCAGTTATTTTGCTGGAATAATAAATACATGCCATCACCAACAATAATCAAGTTCATTTTCTTCATAGTAACCTCAACATTCTCTTCATAAACCCCCTTCTTGACATAGATCAAATACCGCCTGTTTGATAATCCCCAATACCCTCCTGTGCAACCACTATATTTGCTTTAATGTCCTTACTCTTCACTCTCTATCAGATTACTATCTCGCAAATGGATCCAAGATGATATTCTCCCTAAATGCCGCGTAAAAAATTCCTAATTCTTCACCCTTACAGATGCGAGCATCGCCATTGCTGCCTTAGGTCTCAAGAACAACTTGTCAAGAATCATTTTGTTCTCAGTGGTTTTAGTAACCTATTGACACTATTATAGCTCGGGATGTTAATTGGTCAAGTTTTTATTGTTTAGCAAATATTGAAATTATATTTATTATACTTTGTTATTTTCAGCAATAATTTTATATTTAACAATCAAATATATACTTTTATGATATTAAGTTTAAGGACGTACCATTAGTAATAAATTATAGATACAAATATAATATTGTTTGGTCTAAACATTAATTTAGGACGAGTTAGTAGCTTATCTCTAAATGTTAATCAAGGATGGGTTAGTTTCTCGTCTCTAAAGATTAATCAAGGACAAGTTAATTACTTGTCCAAATAGAGTAATTTAGGACAAGGTAGTTACTCATCGCAGAAAGGTTTTAGCGACCATAAATAACTACTTTTAAAAAATGAAAATCATATATTTGGGATAACATATATGGTCTCTAAAAGTGTTTTTGAGACCGGATATGTTACCGTCACTAATGACATTTAACAACCAGCTAGAGCACCTTGTCGCAATTTACCTTTAGCGAAGAAGCCTATTAGGACGAGCCGCGACGAGCATTTTTCCATCCTAAAAGGTCATTTGCGACCAGAATTTAACTTTTAGGGACCAGATTTCCCTTCTCTAAAGACTATTTTTCTTGTAGTGAGGCATATCCCAGTTATTTATAGTCAGTATAGTAGAGGCTTCATAAATTTCAGTTAGAGTCAGTTATGTAATTTTTGTTCCCTCTTCAGATTTTATCAGATTGTAAATTGTATCAATATTATAATTCTTCCTAGATTTTATAATGGTTATATTTCTACACAGAAGAACCAGTTATTTAATAAATTAGTTTCTTAACAGTATGCCAGTTCATGTGTTAGCTTGGGATCACTTGTGGTTCTAAGCACCATATTATGACTAGGGGCTAGTCTCGGGTCGTGACATTATAGTTCTGACCTTCCCTATAGGCACTGATGATTTTGTAGTCAATTGTAATGCATCTCGTGTTGGGCTTGGGTGCATTTTGATGCAGCATGGCAAGGTCATAGCTTAAGCCTCTAAATAGTTGAAGGTGCATGAGACAATTATCTGACTTATGAGTTGGAGCTATTGGTTGTTATGTTTGAATTTAAAATTTGGCATCACAACCTATATGGCACGAATATTGATATCTTTTCTGATTATATGATCTTGCTACTTGTGTTTACTCAGAAAGAGCTGAACCTTAGGCAAAGAAGATAGCTTGAGATACTCAAGGATTACGTCATGAGTCTTCCTTATCATCCAGGTAAAGTAATGTGATTGTTTATGCTCTTAGAAGGTTATCCATGGGAAGTCTGTATCATATGGAAAAAGTAAAGCAGAAGTTGGTGAAAGATATTTACCATTTGGCTAACCTTAGAGTTTTTATTTTGGCCACTGAGGTTGGTGTTGTGTTTGTACAAAAGGTGGCCCAGTCGTCTCTTGGTGATGAAATAAAAGAGAAGCAAATGTTGGATCCTGCTTTTATTAGGATCAAGGGTGATATAGGTAGGTAGAAATTAATGGCCTTTGAGGTCAGTGGTGATGGTACCTTGCTGTACCAAGGGAGATTGTGTGTTCTAGATGTGGAAGGATTATGATAGAGGATTTTTGCTGAGTCACATGAGTCATGCAAGCTATTTATTCTAGTTCGACAAAAATGTATCTTAACTGTAAGGAGATGTATTGGTGGAACAATATGAAGTGAGATGTGGCTAGTTTTGTGGCTATGTGCGTGGTATGTCAACAAGTGAAAATTAAGAACATGATGCCGGAAGGATTGTATCAAGTAAATGAGTTTCCTATTTTGAAATGGGAGGTTATCAACATGGATTTTGTTACCGGTCTTCTTTGGTCTCTGAATCAGTTTGATTCGATTTAGGTCATTATGGATAGATGATAAAGTCTTCTCACTTCTTTAAAGTGCGGGAAAATTTTTTGATAGAGGATTATGCGAGATTGATTCCATGAGATTGTGAAGTTGCATGGGGTTCCTATTTCTATCATCTCTAATCTTGGCACATATTTTTCATCTCACTTTTGGCGGTTGTTTTGTAAAAGTTTGGGGACTAGGGTGAGTCTTATGAGAATGTGAGGAGTAGGGAGTTATTGTTTGAGGTTAGGGATAGGGTGTTTGAATGTACCTCTCATGAAGGGAGTGATGCAGTTTGGGAAGAAGGGAAAGCTTAGTCCCCTAGTATATTGGTTCATACTTATTTTTTAAAAGGGTTGGCAATGTTGTGTATGTGTTGGAGTTGCCTTCTATTTTGATCTTTATTCACTCAGTATTCCATGTTTCCATGTTGTGGATATGTGTGGATGATCCATCGCATATTGTACCTATCAATGATATTGGTATTTTGAATTCTCTTTCTTAAGAGGAGGTCCTTATTAAAATCTTAGATTGGCAGGCTTGTCGGTTTCATACCAAGGATGTAGCTTTCGTAAAGATTCTATGAGGAACCACAAGGTGGAATAGGCTACATTGGAATTGGAAGAGGTCATGAATTCCAAATATCCATTCCTATTTCCCATTCTAGATAATCATGCCTAAGGTATAAGTTGATCTTAACATATTTGTTTTTTATCTTATAAGTAAAATTTGATTTTGAATTCCTTGGTAATCTATTTTCTATCCTAAAGATAAGTGTAGGTGTGTTTGGGGTTTAAATCATGTAAGTTAATGCCTTATTCCATCATTCGGGGATGAATGATCAGATTGGGGGAGAATTGAAACACCCCAGGTTTTGGCCCTTGGAAATTTCTCGAGTTCTGAACCTACAGTCCTAGTAATGAATCACCATATGAGTTATATGGTGTAGGTATGGGTCAGGTGATCCTAGTCATAAGGAGTCTAATGGGTAGTGGTTGGGATTCTGTTGTTGTTACAATTGGAGTGGTATGAGTCATTAGGGGTGGTGACGGTTCATTTGGTTGGTCCCTTAATCAAATCAGTAACTTGGTGACTTGTCTTGGCTCTGAGTATGACTGTCTCACTAAAAGTGTGAGGATAGGGTATGAGTGGTATAGCTGAATCGTATGTTGTCTAGTTTCAATCCAGTTGGATTCTGTCTTAGGTATGACTAGACCATACGAGTTGTATGGTTTGGTAACAAGTGAGATCATGGAGTCATATGGTGGGTAGTGTGGGGGTATCCATCTCACTATATTAGTGGCGACAATGGTATGAGACATATGTTGTGGTCACGAGCATGAGGTCGACTAGTAACCACCTACGGTATTTTTACAATTTTATGTTGGGGGCATTATGGATATTTCTCTTATTTAACTCTATTTGATACCACAACGTAAAAACACCTTTTGGGTCTTTATTAACCAATTTTTCTCAATCAAACTCTTAAAATCTCTCTGAAACTCTCTTCCAAGCAAAAGGCTAGGGTTTCATCAAGATAATCAACTAAGGCTTCCAAGGGTAGTTTTTCTTTGTCTTCCTCGGTGTCTAAGGAATGTTACTCCTCCCTTATTGTTATTTTACAAAGAGCATGTGTTTTAATGTATGATTTTCATGATATTTTAATGGTTTGAAATAATAGTTGCAATTTTTGGATGTTAATGGTTGAATAATGGTTCTCATGGTTTAATTATGTTTTCTTTCATACTTTTAGTATGATCTTGACATTGTGGGATGCATGTTAACGGTAAATGGATTTTGGGGTATTATGGATTCCCCAAATTACTTGGTTATGGTATTGAAGCTTATGTGCCCACAACCTAATTGTTAAAATGCCAATAAGAAGGATTTTGTCACATCGTTTGACTACTCTGGATATCTTTGCACTGCATAAATAGAAATGGAACCTAAATTGGTCTAGTTGATTTTAAATGGTTTGGATAGGCCTTGGTTGCAATGGTTTTGGTTTAATCTGAAACTTTGGAGTCAACTTAGTTCAACGGTTTTGGTATGGCAAAAAAAAATATACTTGCATGCTCTAATTTTTGTATGATGATACCCACGGTTAATGCCTAAATAAAAGACTCCTTGGTAAATGGTAGGAATATATAATTGGTTTTAATATAGGCTAAAAGAGTGTTGTGTTAGAAATATCTTTCAAGGTGGAGGTCTCAGGGGGACAAATACTGGAAACTCACGTTTGTCGATGTGAAGTTTGAGCATGGGGATGGAGTGCATGATGTCACACTTTATAATTAGGTAGATGTACTAGTCATCTCAGGTTTTTCTCTATATCGTATGGCGAACATGCATCGGGGCTCCTTCAGCAGGGGAAGCTGAACACATATAGCCCGTGGGTGGACATTTAGGACTGTAGATCTACAAAACCCAGGCTAAGGTTTTAAATGCATGCTAAACTCAGTTCTCTATCCCATATATATATATATATATGTATATGTAAGATTGTATATGGTTATTTGATTTGTTTTTTAATAATGGCATTAATTTTTCTTTATATATGCGTATATGCTAGCATTCACTCCACTAACTATATTCAGGCATTATATCTCCATGCGATGTAGGAACAAACCATCTTACCATTTCTCCTACTTAGTAACTTGGATTCGGGGACATCTTTGAGTCAGATTGAAGTGGTGCGCTTTCATACTCCGAAAGACTCCATTTCATGATATGGACTTCTTTTCATTATTTTTGTTTTTTGGATTTAGTTTTGGTTATGGTTGGGAGCATGTCCCAACCGGAAGTTCCTTGATTCTGTTAGAGGCTTTGTCAGACTACTATGGGCATGGGCGATGTCAGTATTGGTGTCATCCTTTGTATTGCTATTGGTATTGGGGTTGACACTGATTGGATATTTTATTAAAGTTGTTGGATTATAAATATAGACATTATTTAATATCATTGAATTATTATTGATTTATCTTATTATATGTTTTGAATTCATCTGATATAGGGAGCAAAGAGATAACGATTGGGTATGAAGGGTGGTCTCCAGTCATGGTTAGACTTGCGATGCCCGACACGACTAGGCCTTAGTTCGAGTCGTATCAGCTCAGTAATAGTTGTTGATGTGTCCTTATCATGATAGGGTTATCTATCAGTTATTTATTTTCTTTCACTCTATTTCATTTCAATCAGTTAGAGTTAGTTGGAGTCTTGTCCTAATTGCTCATTATGTTTAGAGGCTTTCAGACAGATGTGTAGATTTTTAGTTTATTGAGTTGTCATACAGTTTTATTTCAAGCTTTGATTGATATTCAGTTTACATTATTATGTCTTTCACTAGTTATTTTAGTTATCTTCCACTAGTATTTTGATACTTTCTTCAATATCTAAGTGCATTTAAGGCCATGGGTTAGATTAGGGTCACTTGTGACCTTAAGCACTATGTTACAACTAGCGGGTAGTCTCGGGTGGTGACACCTATCCTTAGAAGCAATTAGAAACTATATTTACCCTCCTTCGAGGAACCTCAAAATCTAGTCAAAGACAATCTTGATAATCTACCCAACATCTTCTACTCCTACACAGACATAGAAGGCTGGGCAACTACTAGCTAAGAAACTATCGGCACTAGAGGGACCTCAACTCTGGTAACCACAACTATAGCTTGCGCCCCTATCATAGTATGACTCTGATCTGTATACTTTGCAACATCAGATGGTGTACCACCAAACAACACAAAAAGATAAACCAAAGCATCCCTAGGCACTGATAAAGAAATAAACCTCGCTGAAGCCTAGGATGGTCCCTAGCCCACCGCTAGCTGGGGCAGAAAAAACCTCTAGCTCAGAGTAGGAATGGGGTCTGGTAAAGGTCCCCTATCTTGGCCCCTAGCTGGGACATATCTCGAGACTTTCCATGGACTCTAGGTCATCCACAAATTATGACCGAATCCCTATGCTCAGTTTCAAAACCCTCATCTCGTGTAGCAGTGGCACGTGTCTATATATCTGCAAAAGAGTGAAACCTTGGGAATATAATTTAAACCAACTCAAACTCATAGTACAAAATGAGTAAAAAAAAGAGAATAACTCCTAAGAATGCCCTATAGCTACCGGAATCAAGAAACGGACGTTATCATTCCAACTGGTGGGACTCTACTAGAAATTCGCTCTTGTACCAACATTATCGGGGAAAACTATGCTCTAGTACCAATTTTTTACAACTTGATTTACTAGTCATAATGGCACCTACTTTATACCACCAGTGGGTAAGCCGAACTATCACCACGAGATATATTCAATTGGTTAACTAGGTGGAAAATGCCCCAAAGTGCGAAATAGACAATACAATTCAAAATAAGTAAGGCAATGGAAATAGTCAAAAAAGTAGCCGTAATATAGAGAACCATCCTACCACCTAGTAAAGTTAGTACAAATGCTACTATAAATGCAAACCAAGTTCTAAATTAGTCAATACAATCCTATCTGAAAATAAAGAGTAGACATAGATAGATAGAAGGAAATGGGGCAGCTCAACTCCAAGAGGTCACCCTATCTATGAAACCTAACACAACATGATCCTCGAATCAACGACGGTAACTAGTATTCAAATTTGGACCAAAAAGGTACAGACGTATAGTATGAATACCAAAATAATGGGTACTCGGTAGGCATCATCAGCGAATTGAGATATATCACGATATAAATATGATAAAATGTAAGATAACATAACAAAGTCAAGGTAGAGCAAAAATTAAATCAAATCAAATATTGTTGTACATAATTAAACAAATATCTAGAATAATAACATAAAATAATGAATCAAATACATGAAATTATACCCACAAAATTGGGTCCCATAAGTAAATAAGTACGAAAAAGTAAATAACCCAACCCAGGCCCCCATAATCATGGAGTGTACAATCAAGTAAAGCATAAATTAAACCACCATCATATTCTATCTTCCTTATTACAACTAGAACCCATTCATGTTATGCCACACTGTAAATAATTTCCCATATTTAAACTTTGGCAGATACCTATAAATCAATATCATACTCCATTGTCGATCTTGAACTGCTATTAACAATTAATATCATAGGTAATAGTTGGACTCGAACCGGTAAATAAATAATCAATATCACAATTATTATCATCAATGTCTTATTACTAATATCATGATCAATATCATATCAAATGTCCAGACTTAAATTGATAATGATATAATCACTATCATAATAATCTTCCAGACTTGAACCGGGTATGTATGTCATCAACAAGACTATCAATATCCTAACTTGAATCGGTAAATATATATATACCATGAATATCATCCTTAGTGTCATAATCAACAACATAGTCAATAGCATAATCAATAAACATCAACTCTCAATATCAACATCATAATCATAGAGTGACAAATCCCCTCAATATCACCTTAGTAAGCATTTTAAGGTGTATAACAATCGTATAAAAGGGCTATAAGAATTAACTCAAATTTTGGACTAAAGTGGTTCGAAGAGCCCACTTCTATGTACTCAAAATTCATTACATGGAAATTTCTACTCTGGTCAAGGCTAATATATCTAAATCCACTTTTAGATATTAACTAAGCCACAATAAACCCTAAGATAGAAAGGTTACCTAAAGCATGAGCAACTAAGTCATTTATTCCTAAATTACAATTACCAAATAGCCTAATGGTCCAACTAACCCAAGTATTGCCAATCATAGTACCCATACCTAAATCCAATCTTAAATCAAACATGATATCATAAACATACAATGAACTAGCTCAATCTATCAGTAGGGAGAATCATAGCCTACTTAGATACCAAAGAAAGCTCAAAGAATATGCTATTCACTAATTTTCCCTTATCAGAAGCTTTCAAAAGGTGCCATACTATCAAAATCACATTCTAATCATTAATACGAGAACGATAATATCCATATTACATAATTTAGCTTTGGGTCCAAAATTACGTAAAAATCCAATGTAGGTCTCATTTACGGAAATTGTATTTCTGGTCAACCCAACATTTCCCTATGATCAACGAGTAATTACTCTCAAAATGGTTGAAATTTAATCTACATTTGTGTTGAGATCAAGCCACCAAGTTTTTGGGTTTTTTAAACTTGAAATAGAAAAATCTACCATGAATTCAATGGAATCTTACCACCAATTCGAAAGAAAATTGTGAAATAATCATTATCCAACCTCCCCAAATCACCTAAAATCTCTATCCCTAATATATCTTGATAGTTAGGATTTTAATCTCTTGGAAAGAGATAAAGAAGGGTAAAATACGAGCTGTAAGGGGGATATTTATACCCTTCCCAGGTGCTCAGGAGTTGCTATCATGAGCCGATCCTCATGATCGCAGAATTTGGTGGCTGATAGGTCAGTAAGTATAGTGATACATGGTATAGAGATCGTGAGCCATACTGTGTTCTTCAACATTTGTATTCACGATTCATGGCCAGAAATCACGAGTGCACTAGAATACCTTAGACTTGGAAATTTTCAAAGTCCTTGCCAACTCTTTGAGATTTATCCAAAATCCCATATACATAAACAAAATGTGGTAAACTATCAAATTTGATGTTCCAGACTGAGTGGTTCAGTTAAAATTTCCATCTGAGTTATTTAGAAAAAAGTGGGTCCCATGCCTAATTTCAATTATCTCAACTTTTCAACCAATAGGTTAAAATAAGCCTTCCTTACTTGAGATTTGAACCAAACATCCACGTAGCCTAAAATCAAAATTTTAAATTCGTTAGAACTATCAAATTTTGTATCTAAGCTCATTTAACTAAATTTTTTGCCCGATAGCCAATTTGAACAAGCAAAGACTTCAAAAAAGAAAATTGGCTCTAAATACCAGACTAACTGACCGATAACCAAACTATCAGTCATAGAAAGTCATAAATGCCTTGGGGAAGCTATAGGAAATCTCTAATGGAAAAAATATATGGAGATATGAAGTATAACCTAAAGGGTCATTATAATTGATGAGTAGATTATGATTTCGATAGTGTGGCATCTCGTTGAAGCTTCTCAATAGAGGAAACCAATGATTTAGCATGTTTCACATGGATTTTATCCACATCTAGATAGTCTAGGTATACCTTCAAATTAGACTGAGCTAATTCATAGTATATTCATAATGTTATGCTAAATATGGGGTCGGAATTAGGTTTAGAGGTAAAATTCGTATAATTAGCATTATTTTGATTTTTAGACTATTATCGAACCAGTTAGTTACTTAATTATAGGGAAATTGCATACTTAGGACTAATTGTGGCTTTTTTAAACATCTAGAAGTAAACTTTGATACCTCAGCCTAGTCCACGGTAAAATTTGCCTTCTAATGGATTTTGGAAATTAGACTAATTGGGGATATTATATATTGAAAAGGTATATTTTTGAGGTATAGAGGATATATTCTTGATTTTTATGTTATATTGGTACTTAAGAGTTGGTGCTAGCTTCAGACTATATTCAATGGTTTATTGATATCGAATTCTAATTCATGTGCGACAATTAAAGACATAAGCTTTGGTTTAATCCAAAAAATTATGATGATGATGATATGAGTTTAGAGTCGAGTCTGACATTGAGGGGTTGTTTATGGAATAGATGGATTCATGTTTATGGCTTGATATATGGTTAATTAATAAAATTTTGGTCATTTACTTTCTTTGATTGCACCCTTCGGGCTTATGGGGGCCCGTATTGGGCTATTTACTTTTCGCACTTACTGAGTTATAGGGGCCAGTCTTTTAGTATTAATTATTCATTTTTTGATATTATATTCATTTTGATTATTTATTTACAGTGTTGGAGCATTATTCAAGGTTTTTCCTTTTACCTTGAGTTAGTTTATTTATATTGCATCTTTATTGTACATATATTATGCCGGCTGATGATGCCTGTTGAGTTCTCGTGGTTTCAGTACTCATACTAAACTTCTATACCTTTTTGGTGAATATTTGAGTACTAGTGGCCACTATTGATATGGCGATCGTGCTGTGTAGAGTTCGGAGGCAGGGAGAGCTATCGAAGTCAGAGTTTCCTTTTTCTCCTTCTTCTACTTTGCATAGTCTTTCATTATTCGAGACTGATGTATATTAACCATTACCATAATTTAATTCCTTTTTATAGAAGTCCTTGCACCAGCACTACTAGGTCATGGGATTGTTATTGTTGTCTTATCTATCTTTCAGACTATTATTATTAATCAATTATTGTTGTAAGTCTTTTCTTGAAAATTTATGGCTTTTATTTCCTCTTTCACCAAACTAGCCCATTGATTATAGCTCCGAATTAAGATTTATATTACCTAATGGTGGTATAAAATAGGCGCTATAATTACTCCGAAATAAGATCGTAACAATATACTACAAGTAACGCACTACAAATCTTACCTATTCCAGAGTTAATTCACATAACTGTAGCAACACAACTACACATGGCCCTAGAGGATCCATATATAATTGCCACCCATAGTTAAATATCATAACATGAAAATAATGATGAATGCAATACATTGCATATCCATGGCAGTACCACTTACATCCCAAAGACACCTCATAAAGCCTAAAATGCAATAGTTATAGCTCATAGGCATCTCATATATTGTCAAAAGAAAAATAATAAATTTGTGTCTGTATATATTTAAGGTATCTTGCATAGCCTAAGAGAAAAAAGTAGTAAATAAGTAATTCACATAATATGAATACATGTCATGTAGTCCCAAGCGTGAAAGTAGTAAGTACATATTGGGTTCAAGTTAAAAGTGTGAATGGAAAATGGAGGGAATTAAGTGGAGAGAAAAATCAGATATCAATTAAAAAGAAAAGTGTACTCTAAAATAAGAAAACTCTACTAATACTCTCACATTGGTGGGATAATGAAAATTGTATGTGTTTATATTAAGAAACAAAAAATCCAAATGGTATGTGAGGAAAGAACAAAGAGGTGCCTCATGTCTCGCCATTATCGCTCGCTCGACTTAGGTTCAGCTTCGACGTTGGCTTCAAATTTGGATTAGGAATTGGAAAATGATTGATTGATGAGATTAATCTCTTTGGAAAAAATTTAATTGAAACATGGGAAGTTATCTAGCCCAAAAATCCAAAGGAAAATATGCAACATTTTTTGCTCTCCATTAATGTGTGCATACTTCTACATGCATAAATGCAGAAAGTTACATCAAAGTAACACAACTCTTTGAGGAAATGACACACTCTTTTGAGAAAAGGGATGACTGTTCAGATGGTTGTGACTGTTCAAAAAAAGATTCAACGATTCGAATGAACAGACATGACTTTTTCAAAGGATACACCTTTTCAAATAAACCATTAACTCCTTTTCGAAGGGGCACTTGTAAGACCCCGAAAAATTCTTCACTTAACTTAGTCCTTTAAGGTTTCCAAGGGGTCCTAAGCGTAGAATATTCTGGCTAAGTATTCAGAGTTAGTGTCATTTTCGCCTTCGAAAGTTGGATATATTATTTCATGGCCTTCACGTCTATTAAATATGGATATTTAGGTTGATTCATGATCAAAAATGTCTGTAGGTGTTTTCGAACAAGTTTTGGATTTTTTAGACTTCGTTTGAAGCTCTTTTGAAATCCCAAAATATTGGATCAACGCCATCTTGGCGTGCCACATTGACTATCTCATTGATAAATGTTTTCCCTACCTCCTAGTGTCAAATTATAGTGAATCGATGCGGACTCGATGAGGTGCATTGGACATTTTGTCAATGCCAACAACACGGTGCATCGGCCTGTGCATCAAAAATTCAACTTTCCGTAATAGAAAAGAAGCATCCAGGGGGTATTTAGGATATTTTCCCTACCCCGACCCAAAAAATAAAACATGAAATTCAGCCTCCACAAAGTAAGTTACACTCTTTTCTCTCAAATTGATCATGAAAACAAAACCCTAGAAGATTCAATTTCAAATCTAGAACTCAAGATTCCACCATCAACTTTTAGAAATTCCTTAACTAAGGTATGTGAAGTGTTCATCCAAGGGTCCCTTCAACCCTTGGAGTCCAAGAAACTACTTTTACAATTTAGTTATATGAATTCCATGTTAGGTTTGATAATATCCATGTTTAAAATGATTAATTAGGTTTCAAATCCATGTTTCATGATCAATTTCATGTGGGGTTAATTGATTTATATGTGTTTCCTTGTGAAATCATGCTAAATCCTTCGAATGGTGAATATAATATTGAAATTGTGTGCTCACATATTGATTAGTACTATGTGTATAATTTATCCCTTTCAAGTAATTGATGAGTTAAGAATGATATAGTGAAGTTATATCATGATTAACATGTGTTTAAGTTCATGACATACAAGTATTTGTTAATTATGACCCAATGAATGAAGAATGATCAAATGATTAGTTTACATATTTCAAGTTTATGCCATGTCTCTAATTTTATGCTATCGAGTCTTGAGGGTACTTGTACCCAACAATTTAGCTGATTATTTAGAGCCATGGTTAGTCATAGTGTAGTAACAACTATGTCACTATCAGTAGTACTCTCTGTCAGTTACATAACTCAGGAAAAAATCTGTAGACTCAGTATTGTTCCAGCCTAGCTCAGTATTTAGTCCAGACATTAGTAAACTCAGTTAGTTAAAAGAATTCAGTTGATTTCGTCAGTCCATGGAACTCACTATTCCCAGTTTAGTTAAATACCCATATCAGTAACAACTTATTCCAGCCTAGTACATACTAGAAATTAGTTTAGTGTCTATTCAGTTGGGAGTAGGAAGGGATAAAGGATCTTTTCTTTCCATTTGTCTAGTACAACCCCTAAGGCCAATCCACTAGCATCAAACAAAATCTCTAAAGTTGACGACTAATCAGGATACATAATTATTGGAGTAGTCACTAACTTCTCTTTTAGGATTTCAAAATCCTTCTTACATACATTATAAAAATTAAATTTTATCTCCTTATCCAGCTGTTTTCAAAGTGGATTAGAAATTTTCGAGAAGTCTTTGATAAATCACCTATAAAAACCTACATGTCCTAGAAAACTCCAATCAACCTCTACGCCTCTCTTTGAAATGTTGTTCCAAAACAAAATTCCATCTTTGACCATAAAATGACACTTTTCCCAATTAAGTACCAAGTTGCATTTTTCATACATTTGTAGAGAATTTACCAAGTGCTTTAGGAAATATTCAAAAGAATCACCGATAACTGGAAAATCATCCATAAAAACTTCAATGGTGTGTTTGACCATATCAGAAAAAATAGACATTATACATCTCTGAAATGTGGCTTGGGTCATTGCATAGATCGATTGGCATTCGCTTGATTCAAAGGCTCCCCAAGTACATGTAAAATTAGTCTTCTCTTGTTCCTTAGGTGCTATAGTGATCTAATTTTAGCCTGAGTACCCATCAAGAAAATAATACCATCCTCTGCCTGCTAACCTATCTACCAGCCTCATAGGCACTAGCTCATTCTTCTCGTTAGGCACCATAGTAATTCCGCCTTTCTTCATAATGCATTGTACCAAACTGACCCACATACTATCAACAATGGGATACACTACACCACCATACAAATTCTTTATTATTTCTATCTTAACTACCTTCTGCATAGGAGGATTAAGTCAACGATGATGTTTAATAGGTGGAACATAATTCGGTTTAAATTGTATTTTGTTTTTACAAAAACCAGGAAGAATACTCATGATATCTTCAATAGACCATCCAATAGCCCTCTTGATTCTCTGTAATACTGACACTAATTCTTCTACTTCTGACAGTCTCAGATTAGCTACAATAATAATCGATAAAGTATTGCTGGCCCCCAAAAATACATATCACAAGAGAGAGTGGAAGGCCTTTAACTTTAACACCGGTAGTTCCTCAATAGACGGGCGAGCAGGTGGTGTGGTTCTATTCATTAAGTTTAAATTAGGATTTTTTGGTGTAAAATTATAACCAATTTCTAGACAGTGTACTTACAAGCTCCTCATACTCCTCGATACAATCAAAGTCAAAATACATGATCACAACTGCTAGTATTTTGACACCTAGTCTCTTTTTAATAGGAACAACCACATCACAAACATCATCCCAAAAAGTAACTACATCAATATCATCGAATTAATATACATCCTTATCATATACATCAATCACATATATCACTCTCAATTCATCAGGCTGCTTCATAAATTTCCATACGTTGAATATCACTTATTCACCATAGAGTCACAACATCAGATGTCTTTTATCCAGATCAATTAATGTCCTACCTATAGCCAAATATGGTCTTCCCAAAATTATTGGAACCTGAAAGTCCACTTCACTATCTAATATAAAAAAATCAATAAAAAACATAAAAGAAGACACTTTTACCAAAACGTCATAAAGGATACCAACAGGCTTCTATACTGTTCTATCAGCTATCACTATAATCATGATAGTTGGTTTGGGAGCTCCCAACACCAATTTCTTGAATACGATAAAGGGAATGAGGTTGATGCCATCCCTAAGGCACATAATGCTCGAGTAAAGTTGAAAGACCCAGTAGTGCAATGTATTGTGAAAGAACTAGGATTCTCTTCGTTCTATACCAAATATATAGTAACTACAACACTACAATGATGAATATTATTAACTGGCTCATCACTGAATATCCTTTTCTTGGTGATCAAATCCTTTACGAATTTTGCATATCTTGGCATCTACTCCAATGCCTCTACAAGTGGTTTGTTGACAATTAACTTTTTAAACATAGATAAAAATTACTGATACTTCCCATCTTCTTGTTTTTTTCATTATTTGTGGATAAAGAGGCAGTGTTCTTGGAATGGACTTCAACAACGGCTCTGTAACTTTCTCTTATCCTCTATTTTGCTTTTTACTACTCCTAACATCAACCAGCTCAACCTCAATCTTTTGCTCAACAAAAGTTGTTAAAAGTGGATCTGTAGTAACCTTACCACTCCAAATGGTAATGGCATGGTATTGACTATCATTTCTAGGATTTACCACTATATTTCTAAAAAGAGTCCCAGGTTGTCTCTTATTTACTATGGTTGATATGTGACCAAATTACTGCTCCAATTGATTAATTGTTGTAGCATGTGACTTAACTTTCTGGTTCAATCTTGATAAATTAGTTAGATATCCTTTTGGCAATTATTTTGACTTTCTTTCCCTTTGACCAAACTAGATAAAAAGTCCTTTATTCTAGACTCTGTATCTCGACTACCTGATGGAATATACTTGTCACTCTTTTTTTAAGTCGTTACATGACAAATCACTATATTTTTTCTATTCCTATCTCTGTATCTATTACTATAATAGTTCCGACCTTGATTCACTTACCCTTGGGCTCAAAAATTTGCCAATCTACGATCAATATACTTTGCCTCTTCTTCAGATTCGATCTCAAATTATTTGAAAGTAGACCCCTATGCCACAACTGCACTCACTATCTCAGCACTCATAGATGCCAATTTCTTTGTAAGTAATCCAATATTTGTGTGAAATTGTGCAACCTCTTATGCTACCATATTATTCACTACTCTATAAGTGTTTGTTGATCCAATAGCATATGTACCACCACCGCGCTCTGAATCTCTAGTATGTCATCCTCTATTGGTTAAAACTATGTCATCTAGCATTTTCTTTGCAGTATCCCAACGAAGATGCATAAATGCTCCTCCTAAAATTATATCTGCCATAACTCTCAAACTGTCATTCAGTGCTCTATAGAATATTTTTAACAAGTTAGATCCTCTGATTTTGTGATTTGGTACCATTCTCAGCTTGTTTTTAAATTGAAACCACACCTCATACATAGACTCCATAGGTAAATATCTGAAATTATAAATTTCATCCTTCAACTATAGCATCCGTTCAAGAGGGAATAATCTATTCAGAAACTATTTCTTCAACTCATGCCAAACATTTATAGATCATCTTAAAAGTTCCCCTAAACATAATGATGCTTCTCTTTTCAAAGAAAATGGGAACAACCTCAATAGCAATGCTTCCTGATCAACCCCTGGAATAGTTTAAGATGTGCAGATCCTAAGATAAATTGCAAGGTGTATATTTTCATCATCCTTAGCTGCACCTAAAAGTACACCCTTCATATTCAATAATTGGATCATAGCACTAGTGATATCAAACTTCACATTAGGGGTTAAAGTAGGAGGAATAATGGCTCAAGACTTCATAGAATCAACATAACCTATTTCTTTATCATCCTCCTCGTATGGGTCTAAGTGTTGATATGATTGAACAATAGATCTTTCCCTCTCTAAATTTGATGATCAATAACCTATCTAAGCCTGACTAATCCACCTTGCTGAGCTAACTACGCCTCTATAGCATGTTTGGCCTTTTAAACTTTTCTACATTCTCACTTAAATAGTTGTTGTGTCTGTATGCCTGCAATATTTGTAGATCTAAAGGAACACATGGGAGTTCCACATTCAGATCAACTAGTGGGGGATTTTGAACCCCTTCATAAACTTATCCTAACATTTTTCTTGGTGTTTAAAGGATTCTCTCTGGTTTTACATCAAAAGGGAGAAAGGGATTACCTCTACTCCTAGTACTTGTCATACACCAGCATATGCAAAAGCAAAAAAAAATTTAAAACCCACAAACTTCAACAATTAAATAAAATACTAAAATCGTCTTCCCCGACAATGGTGCCAAAATTTGATGTCATCTAAAACAACACTCCAATTAGAAGTATAATATAGCCGATTGTAAATATAATAACCCAAATAGATTAGGGTCGATCCCATAAGGAAAACGTGGATAGTTGCTTGACTTGATGTAATCCACAAGTAATATAGGAAACTAAATGGAGGGATTATAGTATCAATTGTATGTAGTCACCAAATCTTGAATGCTTTTGGGTTATAGACAATATAATATGAATGCTAGGTTTGTGTTCCCCCTAGCTTCTCGACATTGTAAATTTCTCATGATCAACCCAACTGTTCTATTGTTCTGGATACAAAGTCTTCAAGATAGGGATTATTATCTGTCGGGTAAACCAAACGATAAATTTCATCCTTTACCGGGTAAGTCTTAGGGTGTCACCTTGTTGTCCCTTGCTACGACCTTATTTTACTATCTTTGGGTAGGATCAAGTGATTAGATGAGATTACAGGAACTAAAAGGTGGAGATGAATCCCAAATTACTGTCCTTATCTTCTTTTCCCAATCACAAGCTCCCTTATGGGGATGGATATGAATACAGGCTATCTTAAGTTACTATAGATTTTTGAGATTAATTATTGTGAATAAGAAAGATCCATGAATAAAACCCAGAACTGATGAGTTTCACACTTTCTCTATGTAGCTAATCCCCCAGGGTTCCTCCAACTCTAGTCAAGGAGATTATCCGCTCAAGTTTGTGAAAGAAACAAAGATCATTAATGAAGAACACATAAAATCAATTTCACAAGAATAAGATGAATATACTCTAAAATCTTTAATTGAATAACAACCCAAAATCTCAAGAGAAATTGTAAAAGTATTGTAATGTATTGTAATCATCTGTAAAAGAAAATAAAAGAACGTAACCTAAAAAAAGATAAACCCTAGGGTAACTATAGTATCTCAAAATATAATTAAAATCCTTATAAAAATGGGAAAGTTAAAGTTAAGTTGGTAGTCAGTACAACTCGATCTTTACTCGTATCGGTATCATACGAGTCATACCTTATCTTGTTGTATTCGTTCTAGTGTATCATCTCCTAAGGATTCAACTTTCTATTTAGCTTACGACTTTTTCTTACGAGTAGTACCTGAGTGTATGACTCATTTCCTTCACTCATATCAACCTAGGACTTTTGTCCTTCTAAGGCTTTAACACTGATTTGTATACAACATCCATATATGAGTTGTACTCAGACTTCCAACTCATATATTTCTGATGCTTCGATCTTTGGATAGTAACTTAGGTTTTATTATACTCACGACTACTTTGTACGTATCGTATCCATAGTGTATGACTCGTATTAATGAGTCATATCTTTTCTTTAGTTACTCTTTTACTTGGGTCCTAGATTTTTGAATTCTTATGATTGGTTTACACAACTCGTATACTTATCTTAGAAATTGTATACATTATTTTTATCTTTCCCTCACTTGGTATTTTGCCCTGGTATTTGCTACGGTTATGGGTTCAATCCTCCTACGAGTTGTATATTCAGTATACGACTCGTGAGCTGATTCATATCTTGATTAGTTTGGATCTTTTTTAAATTTTTTTATCCTATTTTCATTCAGAAACTACTGAAGACCTATTTTACCTATAATATAATCCAAAGTACATTATATCTAACAAAACACCCTAAGTTAAAGCAAAAATTTATGATTTTAAGCATCAAAAGTGTCATGTTTTCATGCCACATCAGTAGTGTCTATGAATATTATTAGTATAGGTACTATCTCAATATGTCAGTAGTCAGATTTTTCATTATTTGATTTTGGCTCCACTAATAATTATGTGTCTTTTTATTATTCACTGCAATTAGAGTTATCTTGATGTTTTTATGAGTGCCATTATGTGTATCTACTCCAATGGGTGCTTTCTTAGTTGTGAATTAGGTTTTATAGATCATATATTATGACTATTCTAGAGTTTGATACTCAAGATGATCATACTGTAATAATATGGTGGATTTTGATGTGATTCTTGTCTTGTATTGATTATCCCCTATCATTCGATCTATGATTGTGTTCCAAAGACCATTACCTTAGCCATGCCCAACATACCCTGGTTGTGGGGTAGGGATCTTTTTTCTGCCATTCGATAGGGATTATTTCTTATATTAGGGCTAAAAAGGCTATAGCGAGGGATTGCGATTCTTATCTAGCTTATGTTTATGATGTCAGTATAAAGAGTCCTATATTTTACGATGATACAATAGTTTATTATATTACCGATGTTTTCCCAATTTATCTACCTGGTATTCTACCTGAGCATAATTCTAAGTTGATTTTTGATCTTGAGCCGGGCATCTGACCTATTTGTATGACACCTTATAGTATACCTCCTATCGATCTTAACAAGCTAAGTTCTTGTCTTCAAGATCTTCTAGGAAAGATTTTCATTATGCCTAGTGTGTTGCCTAATGATGCTCATCTTTTTCATTGAGAAAAAAGATGGTTCCTTGCATATGTCTATAGATTACAAACAACTTAATAAGGTTAGAGTGAATAGTAGATATTATATACATCATATTAGTGAATTGTTTACCAGCTTCAGGGAGTAGCAATATTCTCTATGATTGTCCATTTACCCTCAATTGATAATTTGGGCCAAGGAAATCCCTAAAATAGCCTTCAAGACTTCTTATGGGCATTACAAGTTCCTAGTGATGTCTTTTTGACTAACCAATATTCTAACATCGTTCATGGATTTAATGAACTACATGTTCAAACCTTATTTTGAGTCCTTTATTATTATGTTTATCAATGATATTTTAATTTATTCATGGAGAAGGAAGGAGCATATGCAGAATTTGAGGACTATGCTCCAGATGCAATGACATCAAAGTGTGAGTTCTGGCTTGGTTGGTGAAACTCCTAGGACATGTGGTGTCTATAAATGGGATTATCGTAGACCTAACGAAGATTGAGGCTTTTCATGATTGGACCTGTCCTACATCTTCAACTGAGGTTTGTAGCTTCATTGATTTGGATAGTTATTATGGCGATTCATTAAGGATTTTTCTACTATACAGAGTTGATCATCAAATTGACCCAGAAAGTGGTTTCTTTCCATCTGCAGGGATGACTTATTTCCTATGCATAAAGAAAGTTGATGGTGCACGAGAACAACCTCTACTTATGATTTAGACTTGGTGGTGGTAGTTTTCATACTTAAGATTTGGAAGCATTATTTATATGGTGTGAATTGTGATATCAACATAGATTATAATTGTCTTTAAAATCTTATAACTCAGTGTTAGACTAATTCTAGACAACAAAGATAGATAGAGTTGTTGAAGGAGTATAACATTTCTATTCAATAACTTTTTGGCAAGAAAAACTTGGTAGCTGACACCTTGACCCAAAAGGTATTGAGTTTGGGTAGCTTGGCTTTGATTTTGATTTATGAGAGACCATTTACATTGACATTTAGTCCTTAGATAACTTGATGGTGTGACTTGACATTTCAGATTCCAGAAGGATTATTTCTAGTGTTTAGGTGAGGTCTACCTTATTTTAATAGATTCAAAATAACTAGTTTGAGTATAGTGGGCATTGTGTCATCTGTGATTCGGTGCTAAGTGGTGAGTCCAGGAGGGATACCATAGATTCTGAAGGTATTATAGAATTTATTGCCATATTTATGATTTGCAAATTTATGATTTAATTCAATCAATACTGTGTGAGCTCACAACTTTATATACTCCAAAAATCCTAGGATAAATAAAATGTAAAAAATGGGGATAAGAGGAAACATTACTAGTGGATTGGTAGGAAGATAGACATGGAAGAGTTTGTAACTTATTTCATGTGCTGTCAGTAGTTGAAGGTCGAACATCAGAGGCCTAGTGGCCAGATTAAGATATTACCCATTCTCGAGTGAAAATGGTAATGGATAACCATGGAATTTCTTAATGTGTTGCCTCACACCTCTTTTGATTCTTATGTAATTTGGGTCATTGTAGATAGGTTGATCAAATACGCATATTTCTATCCTTTTCTAATGTCCTTTAGTGCCAAAAGGTTAGCTTTTATCTATGTTTGCGAGATAGTTTGTCTGCATGGGTTTTCAGTATCTATTACTTCAGAGCAGGGCTCAATATTCACTTTTAGCTTCTATAGATCTTTTAAGGAGTATTTAGTGACTAAGATGTATCTTAGCACAATCTGTCACCTTCAGACCAACGATAGTTAAAGCAAACTATTTAGGGTCTTAAGCATATGCTCCGATCTTGTGTTATGGATTTGGGAGGTCAGTGGGAAAAACACTTAACATTAGAAAAATTATGTATAGTAATAGTTATCATTCAATAATTAAGATAACATCATTTGAGGAATTATATGGTTGGAATTATTGATCTCTTGTTGGATGGTTTGAAATATCTGAGGTTAGGCCTTGTGGTAATGACTTGCTTAAGGAGTTGCTAGATAGAGTCAGGATGATTAAAGGTTGGTTATAGGTTACTCAAAGTAGGTTGAATCTTATGCAGAGCGTACACTTCATGCCTTGAGTTATGGGGATAGAGACCAAGTTCCTTCAAGTATCATAATTTAGGGTATGATAAGGTTTGAAAAGAAAAGCAAGCTCAGCCCCATATATATCGGACCTTTTGAGATATTTCTTACTTTTTGATATATGTTTTATGATTTAGCCTTACCCATAAATTTTGCCATTGTTCATGCAGTTTTACATTATATTATGCTATGGCATTATATTACCAATGAGTCATATGTGCTTTGGTGGGACTTAGTATAGCTAGATGAGATATTGACCTTTATAGAGGAGTAGATTTTCATATTAGTTAGGATGTCAGGTGGTTCTGCTCTTGGAAGCATTAAGTAGTTAAGGTTTAGTAGATACACTAATGAGTAGACGAGGATACTTAGGATATTGAAAAAACATTGCTCGGCCAGTATACCCTCCTATTTGAGCCTCAGGTACATCCTACCCCCTTATATTTTAAAATGAATATCCTTATAGTAGTTTATAATGTATTGACCCTCAAGGTCATTTTCTGCATTTCCATACATTTTTGCCATTTAGAGCTTTTCTATAGCTTCCCAATTCATTTATGACTTGCTAGAGATGACAATTCAGTTACTAGGTATTTTTTGGTGTTTTAGATCCACTCCCTATTTGGAAGTCTTCATTGTAAAGGATTGGCTATCGGGTGTAAACATATGGTTAATGATCTCATATTCAAATTTTTTTATTTCCAATAGCTATAAAATATCAATTTAAGGATAGAAGATCTTTTAGTTTGTGTCCTAAGGCTTTCAGACTCATTTTGGGCTATCAGATGAAATTTGAAACAAATGGCCCTTGGATGTTGGGCTTACATTTAATCATAATGACGTCAAATGGAAATTTGATGATTCCATTAAGTACAGAATGTCAAATTTTATAGCGCAACATAGTTTGTTTGCATTCCTGGAATTTTTAATGAATCTCGAGATATTGGTGGAAAATTTAAACTTTTCCAAGTTTTATCTAGTACAACTTTGTTTGTATATCCGCTAAAAAGGACCATTGGTCACTTTATAAGAGTCTTCTTAAGCGAAAAACTGGTCACTTTAGAGACCCAGCCTTTCCTAGTTGGGTCGCTCAAGTGAAAGTTTATCTGCTAAAACGGAGGCTGTTTATGAAGTAGCTTGTCCACTTTGGTGGAATGGTTTAACCGTCCTGGTACCAATTAGTAGTACTAATTCGCTTTGGCAGTCATCACTTAAGTGGTTAAGTGGGTCGCATATGTGGCACCTGGAGGGCATTAAATTCAACCCTTTTTCTTCATTTCTTCTTATTTTCACAAGTCTCAAGAGTATTAAAGCCCCAGAGAGTTTGGAAAATTAGGAGAGTGATCATTAGGATATTTTGGGGTGTTATACAACTAAAAATAATCACTTCCTTATTGAAATCCTTGTAAGTTTTAGACTAATTTGGGGTTTTAATTCTTCAATTTAATCACAAATTACTAGATTCTTGTTGGGTTAATTTTAGAATCACTAGAGATGAGAATTCACCTATTCTTGATGGCAAATTATTCTTGTTCATAAAGGTATGTGTTGATGATTACAAAAGTGCAATTCCACAAGTAGGACCCGCATGGGATTTTTACTTAATTTTGGACCCAAAGCATAAAAATGCAATATGGGTACCGTTGTTCTCTTATTAAGGAGTAGACTATCTTATAAATGATAAAACTATATATTTGGAATGTGGTATCGTTCAGAAGTTCTTCGAAGGATAAATTTCCTATTTATCAGACTTTATCGAGCTTGAATTTAATAGTACCCTATTTTTTATTAGAGGCTCTTGTACCGACCTTACTATGTCTTGGGATAACATTATTCTTCTCTTTAATGCCCTTCATTTGTGTTATTGCTCTTATGATTTATGTCTTGTAATTATATTACCTTGCATAATTCTTTTATTTATGCCTTTTTTCAACCAACTAGCCCATTACTTATAATTTTAGGCTATAATTTGGCTTACCTACGGGTGGGGTAAAGTAGGTGCAATCATTACTTGAGAAATTGGGTTGTGATAATTTTTCTCTTGGAGGATGATATTATGACTGGGATATCTTAATCAATGGTCATTTAGTTTTATTTTGTTGATATAATCTTTCATGAAATATACAATTTCATAATATCAAATTTTTATATCACATATAGGCTATTGGAACATATATGAACTATTCCAGTAGTTAAATAAACTATTGAAATAGCATTTCAAAAGAACTAGCTCTAATTATTGCAACATATGAGAATTGTTACAATATATAAAAGATAACTATTGTTGAAGTATTTTTATCACTATGTAAAACACAATAAAATAACAATAAAACTATTCTAATTGACAATTAAGTTCATTGCAACATAGACAAGAGAATTTTGCAAAACATTAATCATAACCATTAGAAATTGTTCCAAATGATATAGGTAATAATCATTATTGATGAATGAATAATCATTGCAATAGATACTTTAGGCAATGTTTCTATGAACTATTACATGACCCGTTGCCATAGATCTATGGTAATGCAAGCTAGTGTGGCGACATAACCCTTGTTTCCATAGTCTGATTGCCACTATTTAGGGCTGACAATAATGATTTTCATCCTGTTTCCATAGGCTCATCTTCTAATAGTGTCATATTTTCTCTACATATATAGTTATATATGTGATGTGTATTGTGGTGCATATTTTGTGAAGGTTTTTATACTACCCATTGTCTTGATCGTTGCAATCCCCATATTTATCAATAGAATGAAATTAGTTGAGCTAGAGTTAGTAGGATAGAGACATGGGTATATATATTGTAATAAGATAGTAAGATAGACCAAATTATTATAGAATAAAATAGGAAAGTGATAAATGATAGGTTGTTTGTGGAGAGACTAAGTGTAAGTATCAGTACTTGTTTGAATGTGTATTAGAAACTAAAATTAAAGTTATATCTCATTTCATTCCTATTTTTTATCATTATTATTTGTTTCTAATCCTGCTTTGTTGATGATACCTACTAGAATGTGTGGTTAATACTGATATTAAACTTACTATACCTCTAATTAAGGGTATATCCATGGTGTTTGTTAGACAGAGTTTCTTTGGCAGCAATGCTGCTCACTCTGCAGAAGCTCCTACGCTCTCTATATTGCATAAATATCATGTCATGGATGTTCCTACTCCTTATTTATTTCTCATTTACAAGTTTAGGCTAGATTTTGAGGAATTTCTTATTTTGTATTCCTTTGTCAAGTATAATGATTAGAATTGTATAAGGAGTAAATTGAGTAATTATAGTTTATTTCATGTTGCAATTAAGATAACTATATTTTAGATGTTTTTTTTAGAATCATTAGGCATTCATATGATGGGTATTTAGGGTTCTCCTTTCTAGGTTGATGTAGGTAGGTGGTTGCATGATTTAGTAGGTTGGGTCGACACCAGATAATATCGGCAACCAAGTTACTCATCTTTTAGTACAAGAGAAAATGTTAAGTATAGTCCTACTGATTTGTGTCTTGACATCCATAAAAAATATAATCTATAAGGAATCTAGGAATCTATCAAAATTTCATCTCAAATATCATGCCATCTCAGTGTTCTCGCCTTCAGTTGAGTGAGATTAGTATCTCATATATTCTAATTGGTATATCAACAATCACAATTTGGAAAGGTTTATCCTAATTTGTATACTCCTAATTATTGAAAGGTTAGACAAGTTTATTCCAACAAAAAGAGGTCAATAAGTATCATAAGGGTTAAATTTTCGTATTGTAAAATTTTCTTCATATTTTATTAAAATACTTGTTCTTTAAATATTTTGGATTGGGGTATAACAGAATCAAGGTGTGTTTCTTATATGGGTGGTTATTCTTTGATCATACTATTACCTGATGGTTTAATTATAAATCTTTTAAAGTGTAAATAATTATTAAAAGTAATATTAGATGAGTTTTTGTATCATGATATTTGCGAATCTTAAACCTGGTTATAATTTCGCTTATGTTTCATTTTTGTAATTTGAGATATGTATTGACTTTCCATTATTTGAAGTATGTATTATTTTAAATTGTCCTTGACTATAATATGGATATCAATGTATAGTCTGATCATTGATGATAATAATATATGAGATCCTTGTGTGGTCAGGTATTGACAATGATATTTTGGATCCTTGTGTGGATTTATAAATGATAATGAAATTGAGATCGTTTTAAGGTCCGATTAATGAAAATGATACTAGGTATCCCCGTGTTCTCTGATCTTTGATGATTATATTTGACATGAAGTGCTATTGGGTCGTCCATGTATAAATAATCTTGTTAATGAGTTGGCTTGTTAATGATACCTTAATAAGTGATTGGTTTAACTTAGATGAATTTAAATATTTTTACAACCTTAGTGACTTGAACATAAGGTGAGTTGCATATTTGATGTCACTAACATAATGGATCTACTTAATACTGTTAACTTGAGACTTAACTATGTGATTGACAGTTGTATAGCTTAATTGGTTGAGTGACTTGAATGATATTATGAGAATAAGGGTGTTGATTTCCTTAAACTAGACTAACTGGTGGTACAAAACCCATATGAATTAAAATATGGATTACATGTTAAGGATATGAATAACGTGATAGTAGGACAATGTTCATAGTATTAGTGAGTAGACAAAGCTACTAGACAGACCATGTAGCTGGCTCATTATGACTTGATATTGGGTATATACTTATTGTATGGTAATAAATATCAGTTAATAGTATCCCTCGATTATGGTGTATTTAAGTTTATAAGTTTTATGTAATGAGTTAGCTTGAGTATGGTTGATGGCCGTTCCTTGTTGGGCCGACTAGTATTAGAGTTATTAATTTTTGTTTATACATATTCATATCCCTCTCATCGATGCACGATAATTTTTTTGTTGGTTTTTTCTATTGAGTGGTTGAGCTATGTTGTTGGTTTGAATAAATTAATTTGAGTTGTGATAGTAAATGTATGTGAGTGTAGAAATCCACACTGGTGTATTGGTATTTTTGGGTTAGTTAGAGCATTGGTTAGGGTGTTATTACTACTTTAAACTTGTTTCTCAGATTAGAATGCCAACCACTTATTATTTTGGCTTTGGTTAAAAATTTGTCATAATGTGGATAAGAGTTAAATTGTACATCATGGTGTGTTGATTGGTGGGTTAAATAGGTTAAAGGCTTAGCGGACAAGTTTAGGAACCTGTAGAAACATTTGATGCATATAATGGTTGGTAGAATTCGGTTTAGTGAAATTGGCGTGGAAGGATTAGTTCGTGATGTCAAATTCCCATACTTTTGATATGAAATGTCAAAAATCTGGACAATGTACCATTTAGAGACCGCAAGACACAGTAGTGGAAAATTCGTTATAGTATCAGTGCACAGTTTTATCCCCCGGCTCTCTTAATTTTCGCCTCAAAAGTTTGTGTATCATAATATTATGTGGTGTTTTTGGTATTAAATATGACACATTACATACATTTATTTAGAAATCGTATTCCTTTGTTTATAGTGATAATGATTTATCCCTAGATCTTAGTGGCATGTGGTGAGTAGGCTAGTTCAATATGTTAAATTCTGAAAATCATACCCGAAACTCAATTTATCAAAAATATTTACCATAAAATAATAAGAACGACCCAACCTAACCTAGAGCCTTGTCGTAATAAGCATCCCAAGTCCGATCAGGAACGGAGACCACCCTCACTACCTAACCCAACCTCCAGCCGCCTGCCCTGAGTAGGCTGAATTTCGAGCATATAACAGGATATTATATCAACTCATATAATGACTCTGGGATATGATCACATCCGTGACCGAGCCAATTGAGTCTATCCTTCCTATACCAACCGTCCAACAATACCAAAACAAACAGAAACCAACTGATCCATAATCCAAACCATGACCACACGAGTTCCATATTAATTATATATAATCCCAAAATGAAATATGATGGAACAGTGAACATTTTGTCCAATGATGGAAGTCCCAACACCAATAATAATACTAAGGCTGACACAATATCGATACCACCCATAGTAGTTCAATAAAAGCCTCTAACCAAAAGAATACAAATATCCAGCTAGGATATGCTCCCAAGTATAAACAAAACTACTATCAATAAATAATTCAGATTATGAAATAACATCCATGAAATGGAGCCTTCCGAATAGATGAAAGCTCACCACTCGAATCCAAAGTTGACCCCTGAGTGTCCGAATGCTAAGCTGGAGGAGTAGAATGGCTAGTTCTTGCATCGTATGGGGATACACCTACCCGAAGATGGGTTAGTGGGTGAACACTAGCATAAAATTAGGATAAGGATAAAATAATATTAATTATAAAACCAAGTAAAACCATCCATCTGCAAACTAACCTAACATTTATATATATAACCATACTGGGAAAGGGAAACGGGTTTAGTATGCCATTAAAACATTTACCTGGGCTGTGTAGCTTTACCATCCTTAAACTACCTAGGGGCTATATGGGTTCAACTCCCCATGCTGTGTGAATTCGCATGACCAGAGAGAAGAACTTGGGATTACTAGTTCATCCCCAAAAATATAAAGCGTGACATCATGCACATGGTCACTAGGATAAAACCTCACATTGGCAAATATGAGTTTCCAAATTTGATCCCCCCGGGACCTCCACCTTCCACAGCTTCGATACAGACCCTCCTTTAAATCTAATTAATACCATTACCAAACAACAAAACCATTTTACATTTATTATTAACCAATGTCATTAGTAGTGGTATCGTCATACTGACTATAACTTGCAAGTATTGTTCTTAGCTAAACCTTTTTGAGATCAAGGGATTCCCACGCACCCATAGATCATATTATCCAATTAACTTAAGGGATTCACATGTAACCCATCAGTATGTTTATTTAGCCAAAACTTTCCAAAACCATTTAAACCATTCATATCATTTAAGGTTCTATTAGAAAGCTTAAACCATACATAAGTTCCATTGAAAAACCAATACTATAGTTAAAGTATTGTTATAGGCATTTTATCAACTACATTGGGGGCATAGTATTTCCAAAACCAAAGTCCATTACCAAATAACTATTTCCATGCAACCAATTATACAAAATAACCATTAATGCATATAAAAGCAAAATAATAACATAAGAAAACCATAACAAAGCATTTATAACAAAAATCTCAAATTATATTTGAAAACCCAAAAACATATAGTGTTTAAATTATGAAAACATTGCATAAAATCATGACTTTTGTTGGAACTAACAATGAAAGAAGAAAACATGCGTTTAACTAAAATGATGATCGAGAGAAATCACCAAGACAAACCCTAATTTCCTCCTTAAGATGAAACACTAGCGTCCTTTGCCCAAGAACTCTAGAGAGGACTTGTTAGTGTTTTCTAAGTGTTTAAGAATGGAATAGTAGGGAAAATAACCTCCTAATAGAAATATTAGTCGTAGTACCTCATTAGGATAAGTGAGGTCACTTAAACTAAATTTAATTCTCATCATAAGGTACTACTGACCCTTACAAGTTGTACCCATTGTGTATGAGTGGTACCCATCTATCGTACCCTAGGCTTTCCCCTTTGGACCCAACACTATTGTAATACCCCATAAATTTTTCTAGCTTAAATTCTCTCCTAGAATGTTAAGGGATACAAAATTCGCTCAATTTCGACACTCGGTGAAGGAGTTATGACATTTAATGTTGACAGTGTGCAACCTAGTAGTCACCGCATCGCAAAAGTGGTTAAATTCATAATTGTCATTTCCAGTGGACCTCCATGATATTTGAGTGTTACGTAGAGGTCTTTTTTCACATTTGTCAATTTTCAATAGTCCAATGATATAGTGGTGCATCGCGCCGAAGGTCAAAATGGCATTTCTATAGGGTACAACAATAGTAGCACGTCGCGTTGAAGTTCCAGGTCCTAATTGTCAAAATCCAGTGGGACAACATCATAGATTCATATCGCAGAGGAACACAATTTACCAATCATCAAATTTTAGTGAGCCACCACTATAGAGGCTCATCACGGTGGCCTAATAAATCGGAACCGCAGTTACATTTTTTTAACTTTGTTTAGGAGTTTAAAAGGGGTATTTTGGTCTTTTACCAAGACCTCAATCCATCCAAAACACAAGATTTAACATATCCTAAGGCATTTTATGCTTTATTCATCCATTCTTTTTCAATAGAAAACCCTAGACCATCAAAGCTCCTTATCTAAGAAATCCAAATTCTCCATAGATATTCCAAGGAAGCTTAAACTGGAGGGATCCCAAGGCAAGGTAATCAAGAACCCATCATCAAGAACTTAATAGAAATCCAAAAATTCAAGGTTTCTTCATCTAATAATCCAACAAGGTATGTGGGGTTTATGAACAAGGATTTTCTTTCATTTTTGTACCCAAAACTTGTTTAAATTTCAAAGTTTTATGATTTTATATGATTTTGCATGAATTTGAAATTAGACCCAATGTTGACATTTACGAGATTATGAGATTTCAAGTTAATTATAAGTTGAGCTTTATGTTTATTTTCATATTTTCATGTTTATTGCAGTAATTTCCAGATTTTGAGATGAATTATCATTGTTTTCATTATCAAGCATGATTATTATGATATTTTGACATGAGTTTAACACATGGGTTTTAAGTCCTCAGTTTATATGTTGAGATTTTGAAAAAAACGATGCTTTAAGCATCTTATGAGCTAATTATATTAGGTTTACAATAAAGTTTTGATCTTTTGATCCTCAGATTTGTTTTGGAATCAAATTTTCAGATTATTAAAGATTTTATCAGAGTAATGCATAATTGGTTTTAGATAAACACTTATGATAGTTTTAAAGTGGATTTCCAATAGAATGAGCGTAGAAAATAAAAAGAGAGTAGTATTTAGCACTGAGTGGGAAGTGTGGGTTTAGCGCATCCTACTTTCACAGAACTACGTAGCCAACGTAGCTTGAAATTATCATATTATTCCCATTTCTATATAGATGACAGATTTAGCTTGTGATTGATCACATGGGTAGGTTATATTCCCTTGAAAGAGTATGACGCCTCTCCCTAATATGAGGTTTCTTTCTTAGGAGGAAGAGATATTGGACTGCATGTTAGCTCACATAGTTTATGTCGGTTAAGAGAACCTCCCTACAGATTAAAATATATATTTCAGACCCTACTAATCAAAGTAAAACAATGAAACAATTGCTTTTAGAAAACTATGTGTAAAGACTCATAGTTTTATTTAGAATATACTTTACAGAAAGATAATAACTTTAGATTTTAGCTTTCAGATTTAAGATTTAGAGTGAGCTCTTTTACACTTGGACAGTAAGATTTAAAGAAAGAGATTCAGTATAGCTTTTAGAACTAAATGTTATGGGTCATAATACTTATAAAGTATGATTTTCTTCGTATTGCAACATATCTCAGTATTTTTAGAAACACCAGCTTACGTGAGTCATTTATATTTAGCATACATTATTTTATAAATGATGATTATATGATTATGTTTTACTTATGCATATCACCCCCATATACTCAGTACATCCTCAAAGTACTAATCCACATATATGTCTATGTGCTATATTGTCTCATAATGTAGGTTCAGGTGCTCAGTGTTAGCAACATGACTAGTTTGGGCATCTCCATATACTTCAGACAGTTGGTGAGTCCTAAAAGTTTAGGGATTTATTCATTTAGAGTTTGCAGTTTATCAGTTTATGAGATTTAGCATTTCCTTTTAGACAGTTCGAATTAGCCTGCAGTTTGTCCTAGTGACTCTCTAGTATTAGTAGTAGAGGCTTGTCAGGCTACAAGTTTTGATGCAAATTATTTAGTTTTGATGTTTCAGATGTTTTGTTCAGATTATTCTCAGATATTACAAATAGTTTCCGCATTCTAGCATGACTTTTACGTTTATATTTCCATTATTATAAGATCAGGCTCAGTAGTATGTAGGAAAGGTTAACTTATGGCTACTCGTAGTCTTGAGCACCATGTGACGTCTCAGGAGACAATTTTAGGGCGTTAAAACCATCGAAGGTATGACACACCTAAACCTAAGTCATATCCAAGTGTACAACTAGTATCTATAACCCGTACAGCTGGAAAAATAGAATCTAGGATGTTTGAACACAAACCACCATACGATTCCTGGGTATGACTAGCACCTTGGCTTACAACTTATGGTGAGCCACTCATACTTAGATATAACCTAAGTTATCAAGTTTAAGGTTAAATACAGAAACCAAACAACCGGTATCCATCGATACAACTTGTACCACCCAAGTCATACCAATTCTAGTGACGAAATCTATCCTGCCAACCAACACTGGTCAGCGTACAACTGGACTATACCACCCATACCTAAGTGTACAACTTATTACCTAAGTCGTATCTTTCCCAAAAACAAGAAATCAAGGAAATTTCTATGGTTCAGAAACCAGGATGTTTCAGTTTTCCCTACTAGGAACATTTATCCTCAGACGACGAAAAAGGTAGGGGTAACCACACACACATGTCATTCGCATTATCAAATATATTTCCAATCTTTAATACAGTTTGAAAACAAAGATACAAAGATATTAATCTTTCCTTTAACAAAATAAAAAAAAAAGATGAGTTGAAGAACACATACCTTCTGCATGAATCCCAGGAGAAAAAAAACAAATGCAGATACTTGGAATTCATGTACTCCTCCGCTTCCCATGTAGCTTCTTCCACCTTATGGTTCTACCAAAACACCTTAATCGAATCCACATCCTTGGTTTGCAATCGACGAACCTGCCTATCAAAGATCTCAATCGAGACCTCTTTATAAAACATTGAGTTTGAGATACCCAACCCCTCTGAAGGAACAATCGAAGAAGATCACTAATGCTCTTCCTTAACATGGAAACATCAAATACTGGATGAACAACGCTCAAACTAGAAGGAAACTCCAATTAATAAGCCACATTACCAACCCTTCGTCGAACCACATAAGGACAAACAAACTGGAGACTGAGCTTTCCCTTCTTACTAAACTGCATTACTTCCTTCATGGAAGATACCTTAAGGAACACCTTATCCCCAATCTCAAACTCTAAGTCTGTATGCCTTACATTAACATAGGACTTTTGGTGACTTTAGGAAGCCTTAATCCTATCCTAAATTACCTTCACCTTTTGTATTGTCTGATAGACCAAATTCGGTCTGAACATATCTGCCTTACCAAGGTCGAACCAGCCAATAAGTGTTCTATACCTCCAACCATACAATGCCTCAAAAGGGGCCATACAAATACTAGAATGATAACTATTGTTGTAATCAAACTCTATCAAAGGTAGATGCTCAACCCAATTGCCACCATAATTAATCACACATGACCAAAGCATATCCTTTCATGATTGAATAGTTCTCTCCACTTGCCCAACCGAATGCGGATGGAAAGTAGTACTCAAACTAACCTTTGTACCCATCCCTTTCTTGAAAGACCGCTAAAAATAAGTTCAAAACTTTGTACTATGATCAAAGATAATTAAAATAGGTACCACATGCAGCTTCACAATATCCTAAAGGTACAACTTCGCATAATCCTCCACCGAAAAGGTAGTCCTTACTGGCAAGAAGTGAGCAGACTTTATTACCTATTCACAAAGTCCCAAACCGAATAAAATTGGTCCAGCAATAGAGAAAGACCAGTAACGAAATCCATATTTATTACCTCCCATTTCCATTTGGGTAAATCAATTTCTTGATACAACCCACTAGGCCTCATGTGCTCAATTTTAACTTATTAACACCCCATGCACTTCACCACAAAATCAGCCACATACCTTTTAATACCATTCCACCAATATATCTCCTTCAGATCAGGATATATCCACATCGAACCAAGATGTACAATGTACCGCGATCCATATTCCTCTGCCAAGATTCTTTGTTGCAAACCATCAACATCAGGAACACTCAACCTCACTTGGTACCTTTAAGTACCATCTCCACTAATCTCAAAGACCATTCCCTTTTGTATACCCACACTGCTCTTAATTTTCATCAAGGCAGGATCTAGCACTTTCTTTTCCTTAACCTCTACACTAAGAGACGAGGGAACAACTTCCTGTACCAACACTCCACCATCCTCTGAGTCAAAAAGATAAACTTTAAGATTAGCCAATCGGTTAATATCCATTACCAATTCTCGCTTTCCTTTCTCCACATGAGGTAAAATCCCTATGGACAATATTCTAATAGCATCAAAAACCACATTAGCTTTAACTGGTGATAATAACAACTCATATCATAGTTCTTGAGAAGCTCCAACCATATCCTCTGCCTGAGATTTATCTCCTTCTGAGTGAACACATATGATAGACTCTTATGATCAGAAAAGATGTCAACGTTCACTCCATACAAGTAATGCCACAAGATTTTCCAAGCAAAATTTGATACCAAGAGCTCCAAATCACGAGTAGGATAATTCCTTTCATGCACCTTAAACTTCCTAGAAGTATAGGAATTCACCTTCCAATGTTAAATCAAGACACAACCAAGTCCCACCCGAGATGCATCACAATAAACAACAAACCCTTCACTGCCCTCAGGCAATGTCAACACAAGAGAAAAATTGTGCTTATCTTTCAACTTCTAAAAACTCCCCACACAAGAATCCACCCAAGAAAACATCACCTTTTTCTAAGTCAAATTAGTCAAAGTACCAGCTACAGTCAGAACGCTTTGCAGAAACCATTGATAATACCTATCCAAACTTAGAAAGATCTGAATGTAGGTTGGATTCGAGTGTCTAGACCACCTTTTAACCACAACCACCATTTGACGATCCACCATGATCACCTAACCAGAAATAATATGTCCAAGAAAAGTCATAATACTCAATAAAATCACACATTTAGAGAACTTGACTTATAACTGCTATTTCTTTAAGGTCTACAATATCACACGAAGGTGATTAGCATGATCTGCCTTACTATTGGAATAAACCAGAATGTCTTCCATAAACACAATGACAAAGAGATCCAAGAACTTCTTGAAAACCCTACTCATCAAATCCATAAATGTAGTCAGGGCATTAGTAAAATCAACTGACATAACAACGAATTCAAAGTGACCATACCAAGTATAAAAAGTAATCTTAGGGATATCCTACTCCCTAATCTTAAGCTGATGATATCTAGACTGATGATCTATCTTAGAGAATAACTTTCCATCCTGCAACTGATAAATCAAGTCATCTATCCTTGGAAGAGGATCTTGTTCTTGACTATCAACTTATTCAACTATCGATAGTCAATGCACATTTGAAGGGAACCATCCTTCTGGTGCACGAACAATACTGATGCACCTATGGGGATACACTAGGGTGAATAAAACCTTTATCCAGAAGATCCATAAGTTGCACCTTTAGTTCCTTCAACTCACCTAGAGCCATTCTATAAGGAGGAATAGATATTGGATAAGTGTACGAGACAAAAGCAATACAAAACTCTATTTCCCTATTCAAAGAAACACTAGGAAGATAATCTGGAAAAAACTCTGAAAACTTATTTATTACCAGAACCAACTGGAAAAAGGACCCTCTGAGTTAGAAAATTTAACTCCAATAAAGTGATAAACACAACCTTTAGAGATTAATCTTCAAACACTATGATAAGATATAAACCTCACCTTAGGAGCTAGGGAACCACCCTCCTATTCTATAACTGATTCACCATAGAGCCTACAGATAACATTACAGTTCTGAGAATCCAAAGACACATAACAAGAGTGTATTACATCAAAATCCATCCAGCTCAAACAAATCAATCATGGTCTGCTTACAACAAACAAATACCACACACCCCCTCTAGACTCTATCAATAATAATCGAGTCAGCTACCAGGGTTAAAATAGAAAAATGATCCAAAACAACATTAGGATGAAAACCAATACATACAAACATGAATGGGGTTATATAAGAAAGAGTGGACCCTAGATTAAGTAGATAATATACGTCATGAAAAAATAGTTATAATATACCAATAATGACATAAGGTGATACCTCAGATTCCTATCAAGATAAAAGAACATACAACTTATTTTGGGCTATATTGGTATCAGATGCAGGATTAGACACCAAAGCCGCACCACTAGGGGTAGGAGCAAAAGATGAATTTACTGGAGCTTTGACTACTCTCAAAGCTCCCTTACCAACTAAATAATTCTTGAGCATATGGATTGTCTGGCCATATTTAAAACAATTATCCCTACCTTTGTCACAATAGCCTCAATGAAGACAACCACAGAACCATCAAGTATGGAAAGAAAAAGTCGACTGACCCTCACTCAACTAAGATTGTGAACCCTACGCTAAAAAATTATCACAACCTTATGGACGCCTATCACTCAACTACCTCGGGTAAGGAGCACTAGCAGTAGAGAAGGAAAAAGAACTTACCTACTTTTTCTTCGACCATTTACCTTCATCCCAACCACCTTGCTACTGAGCATCACTCTACTCAGAGAATCTACTCCTTTTACCTTACCATACCCCAAACTCCACCCATTTTCTCTTTTAATCATCTACTTGCTACATGTGGATAACAAACATCAAACTATCTATATCCTTAGTTAGCAAAATAGTCTTGCTTTCAAGGATCAAATCTTGAGATATCCCATAAGTAAACTTTCTCATCCTCGCTCTCATGTCCTCCAACAAATTAGGAGCATGCCTTGACTGCTGATGAAACTTTAAGGCATATTCCTTGACAGCTATTTTACCTTGCTTGAGATTTACAAACTCCTTTATCTCTACTTTCCTCAGCTCTTGAGGAATGAAATGATCCAGAAAAGCATTAGAAAAGAATCCCATAAGGATAACTTCTCTATATTAGCTCTACCCTTATCCCACTCCTTGTACCATTGGTATGTAATATCCTTGAGCTGATAAGCTAGAAAGTTTACACCTTCCATATTAGTAGCCTGTATAAGCCTCAATATCTTCTCCATTTTATCAAAGAAACCCGAAGGATCCTTTTCCATCTTATCACCAGTAAAAGTAGGAGGATTTAGCTTCATAAACTGGCCAACCCTTATGGGCTTAGAAGGAAACCCACCAGAAGCATCTAGCTTAGCCTGAGCAATAACCAACTGAGCAATAGTATAAATTGATTGACAAAATTCTACATTAGTTACCTCCCCGTGAGAAGGACTAGTAGCAATCAAAGAAACTCTAGAATAATATAGGATTGACCCTAAGAATGAGTGCAAACTCCAGATGTAGGATGTACCCCATCAACATCATCCCTAGATAGGATAGAAAAATTTCCTTGTGTTCCAGATTAACGAGGAATAATCTAAAAAGAGAACAAACAAGTATTAAAGAAGATTCTAGAAATTAGGCTCCAAAATTGGAAATAGAATATCAAGAAATTGAAACGTTTCTTAATGCCTTGTAACCCCTCTCTTATAAGTGTGGTGCGCTATACACCTCTGAAAGAGACTTTACCAGACAAGGCATTATAAACTTCCAATTGACGATGAACCTAAATCTTTGATACCATCTTGATATGAATCGACTTAGAGACTTATTATAATGGGCTTCTGTAGTCTGATCGGGATCGGAGACCACCCCTACTACCCAACCAAACCTCCTAATGCCTGGCTAGAGTAGGCCTAATTTTAAGCATGTAACAAGATACTGTAATAGCTTATATAAAGACTCTGGGATAGGATTACAATTATGATCGACCTAACCGAGTCCAACCATCCGACCATTCCAAACCAAAATCAACCGATCCATAATCTAAACACCGGCCACACCAGTTCCATAATAATTATATATAATCCCAAAATGAAATATATTTAAATAGTGAGAATTTTTGTCCAATGGTGTCAGCCCTAATACAAATACTAATACTAAGGCTGAAAATAATACCGATCTTGCCCATTTCAACCCATAGTAGTTTCACAGATGCCTCTAACCAAAAAATACAAATATCCAATTGGGACATACCTCCACATAACCAAAACCAATACTCATAAATAATCCAGAGTATAAAATAACATCCATGAAATGGAGCCTTCCAAATAGATGAAAGATCACCATATCAATCCAAAGATGTCCCCTAAGTGTTCTAATGTTATGCAGGAGGAGTAGAACGGTCGATTCCTACATTGAGTAAGGATAAAGCAACCAAAAATAAGTTAGCGGGTGAACGTTAGCATGAACTCATAATAAGGATAAAATAATGCCAATTATTAAACCAAGTGAAACCATCCATATGTATATAAACCATACATATATATATATATATATATAACCATAAAGGGAAAGAGAATTGAATTTAGCATGCCATTAAAGCCTTTACCTAGGGTGTGTAGCTTTACTGTCCTAAATCCACCCACCTTATATCTGAGTTTAGATCCCCCTGCTAAAAGGGCCTCGATGCGTGAAGTCACATGACAAGATAGAAGAACTTAAGATGACTAGTAAATCCCTCAAAATATAAAGAGTGACATCATCCATACGGTCACTAGGACAAAACCTAACATTGACAAGTATGAGTTTCCAATTTTGATCTCCCTGGCACCTCCACCTTCCACGGATTTGCTATAGACCATTCTTTAAGACTAATTAAAACCATAACCAAACAACCAAACCATTTTACATTTATTATTTACCAAGGCGATTAGTAGTGGTATCGTTATACCGACGATAACTTAAAAGTATTATTCTTGGACCAATCTTTTTGAGATCAAGGGATTCCCATGTACCCATAGATCATGTTATTGAATTAACTCAGGGGATTCCCATGTACCCTACAAGCATGTTTATTAAACCAAACTATTCCAAAACCCTTAAACTATTCATACTATTTAGGATTCTATTACAAAGTTTAAATCATACATAAGTTCCATTGAAAAACCAATATTATATTGAAAACATTATTATACTCATTTTATTAACCATATTGGTGGCATAGTATTACCAAAACCAAAGACCATTACCAAATAACCATTCCTATGCACCCAATTATCCAAAACCACAATTAATGCATAAAAAAGCATAATTAAAAATAGGAAAAAGTATAACCAAGCATTTATAACAAAAACCCCTAAACAATATTTGAAAACCCAAAATCATACAATTTTTAAATTATGAAAAAATTGCATTTAACCATGCCTTTAGTTGGAACTAATAATGAGGGAAGAGAACATACCTTAAACCAAGATTATGATGTAGACAAATCACCAAGACTAGCCCCAATTTACTCCTTAAGATGAAACCCTAGCTTTCTTTGCCAAAGAACGCTAGAGAGAATTTGAGAATGTCCTTTCAATGCTTCAGAATGGAATAGTAGAGCAAATAACCTCCCAATAGGAATATAAGCCATGGTACCTCATTACGATAAGTGGGAAAATGTCCATTTTTCCCTCGCTTAAACTATATTTAATTCCCATCATATGGTGTGACTGACCCTTATGAGTCATACCTATCCTATATGAGTGGTACCTACCTCTCAAACCTTAGGCTTTCCCCCTTGTAGCTAGCACTTTCCAAGGTACGACACACCAAAACCAAGTCATATGAAAATGTATGACTAGTGCTTATAAACCGTACCTCCGCATAATAGAATCTATAAGATTTGAACACTGCCCACCATACGAGTCTTTGGTACAACTCATACCTTGGTTTATGGCTCATGCTGAGCCACTCGTACTAAGATCCAACCTAAGTTATCAAGTGTAAGGTTAAATAAATAAACCAATCAACCTTTATCCACAGATACAACTAGTACCACCTAAGTCATACCCATTATAGTAATGAAATCCATCCCACTAACCAACAGTGGTCAGTATAAGAATTGACCATACCACCTATACTTAAGTGTATGACTCATTCAATACGTAATATCTTGGCCAAAAACTAGAAATCAAGGAGATTTTCTAAGGTTTAAAAACTAGGGTATTTCAAAGAACCAGTCTTGTCCTAAGTTGTTGGAAAAATATATTAGTATGAGAATGGATTAGGGATTTACAAAGATCATTCAATACCTCAAGCACCATGTTAATATGGAAGTTTTCTTACTGATTGAATTTCGAGTTATGTTTACACTAGGGTTAATTTTAAATGAGTGTATCTGTTGGAATATATTAAGTTACGGGTCAAAATACCAACCAAATGAAAGATGTTTGAGTCTTCTTTCTAACTCATCTAACCGTTTATTTATCTAGATTTAGAGTAAGAAGTTATGATTGTTTCATTAAACATTATTCATGTTTAGAAAGTAACCACTACAATGGTAACTAGGTAATATTTTAGAACATTTTTATGGGGTTTTGGGGTTGTAACTCAAAATTTCATCCAAAAGCCCTAGAGGGGAAATTTTCCAAGTTTTTTGATGGAAATTCTTTGTTAAAGTAAGTTTCTTACTTCATCATCTTCATTTTCCAATCCATTGACCCCATAAAGGAAGTAGAACAACCTTTAATGGTGAAAGTTCTTAGGATTTGAACCTTATGTTCACGACATTTTTGGAAAACCAATGCGTACAAGTAATATCACCTAAAATTACTCAAAGATTTTTAATTCATGAATCTTGGCATGAATTAGTGATTTAAAAAATGAAATTGATAGTGGGGACCTAAAATTTATTAAAAATGAGACCTTTATCCATGAAAATCCTTTAATGGTGATAGGTGAATATGATAGAGCTTTTTAATGTGTAATTTACCCTTGGTTAATGTTTTATAATGTGAATAATGGTGGTACTAGAAGGTTGAATTCAAAAATTTGGTATTCAAAGAGTAATTGCTTAATTATTCAAATAATTGTGTGATATCTAGGTTTCTGGGAAAATGGAAGCCTGAAGGAAAGGAAAAGCAATTTTTGTGAGGCTAGCTTGTTTTGTGATCTTTGGTATAGGTAGGTTGAGTTTAACTTATAGTAGACTTGGGCTAGATACACTTAATTTTTATAGTAACATTGGGGATTTTAGATGTCTTAAGCGTTTGGACATGGTGTTTGGATTGATTAAACTATTAAAAATCAAGTAAGTCTTAAAAATTATCATAGATTAGTGATATACTTAACTGATAATACTTGTGGAAATAAAATTTATAAAATATGGTGAGAATGATACCTGGTTAAAAGTAACATAATAATAAGATAATTCTATGTTATTGTCTTTTGTATGGATCCCTTGATGAGACTTGTGTTTGTACTATATTGATAAATTATAAAGTTATTATATGCAGGTGAATAATAAAAGAAGAATTATGTTACCTTCTCATATCTAGACTAGTCCATATGTCCTTAAAAGAGGTCAAACTAACATTTTGTATGCTATAAATAAGAGACATGAATGCTAGAAGATAGTTAGGAAGATTAATTGTGTAAAGAGTATATGACTATATCATTTAAGAAGATTATGTGGTCCTTGATGATATATTTAGATATCCATGTATAGTCCGATCAATGATGATAATAATACTAGGATTAGGGGTGGTCTATTTTGGAAAATGATATTTGGGATTCTAGTGTGGTTAAACTAATCACGATGATACTTGAGATCCTAGTGTGGTGTAATTATTGATAATTATATTGTTGAAACTTTTTAGGCATGATCTTTGATGATTATATTTGAGCATTAAGTGATATTGGGTTATCCGGGTCATCCATGCTTGAATAATCTTGTTAATGAGATGGCTTGTTAATAATGACTTAATAAGTGATTGATTAAATTTGAATGATTTTTATTATTTGCACTACTTTAGAAACTTGAACTTCAGGTAAGTTGTGTAGTTGATTGTAATGCCCTAAAACCTGGTCCTAAGATATCACACGGTGATCAAGACTACGAGTAGCCTTAAGCTAACCCTGTCAACTTTCTACTAAGTATGAATCATATAATAGTAGAAATATAGGTATAAAATCATACTAAATATGGAAATCTGTCTGAACTAACTAAGAATATTTGATTCATAATATCTGAGATAATAGACTTAAGAGTCTCGATAATCAAAACTGAATAATCTGAATCATATCTAGCAGTCTGAAAAGCCTCTAGTACTAATAACTAGAGAGTTATTAGGAAAAACACCCAACTGACTTGAACTGTCTGAAAAGAATGCTAAATCATATAAACTAATATGATGATAAATCTAAATGACTAAGTCCCCAAGCTATAAGGACTCACCAACTGTTGGATGTAGATGGAGATGCTTGAAATCACTCATGCTATGGATTAGTACTCTGAGGATGTACTGAGTACATAGGGGTAAAATGCATACGTAAAAAAGTATATCAATCATCATCATTATTTGTAAAATAATGCATGCAAAATATTTATGGCTCACATAAGCTTGAGTAACTGAGAAACTGAAGTCTGTAATCATGAATAGTAAAATATATTGAATAAATCTAGTGAGTCATAACATTTTGTTCTAAAATATGTACTTGTACTCTCTCTTTAAGTCAAACAATCTAAATATAGAAAGGACTCACTCTAGCATCTGAAATGTTAAATCTGTAACTAATGTCATTTGGTAAACCATAATCTAAAATAAAGTTTTCTAAAAGCTTTTCTATTATTATTTTCTATTATGATGTAAATCTTGAAAATTTAGGGAGGTTCTTCTAACTAAATTAAACCATATGAGCTAACATGGAGTACAACATCTTGTTCCCCTAAAGGGAAAACCTCACGGTGGAGAGAGGTATCATACTCTTGCTAAGGAGTAAACCTAATCTAAGTGATCATATATATAACTATCATCCATATAGGAATAGGAATAATTTGATAATCTGTGCCTTGTTAGCTACGTAGTTCTGTGTAAGATAGGGCACGCTAATCTCATACTTCCCGCTCGGTGCTAAATACTACTCGCTTTAACCTGTATGCTCATTCTGTTGGAAATCCACTTTAAAATCTAGCATAAGGTTTTATCCTAAAACACATTTATTCATTTAACTAATTAAATCTGTAGGTAAAGCTAATCTGATTTCTATAATCTTTAATAAATCTATGAAGTATATTCCAAATCTTATCTGATGATCAAAAGATCAAATCTTTACAAAAAATCTAAAAATAAATTGGTCATTTGTTGCTTTAAGCATAATAGTTCTTGAAATAATAGTATTCAATCTTGGTATAATAACCATGCATCAAGCTCAAGTGAAAATATCATAATAATCATGCTTGAAAATGAAATAAATAATAATTCATCTCAAAATCTGGAAATTTATGCAATAAGCATGAAAATATGAAAATAAACATGCAATTCAACTTCTAAATCTCCTGTAATCTCAGAATCCTACAATTTGCAACATTGAGTATGAACCCTAATATAAAACTCATGTATATTCATATAAAATCATGTAAATTTGTGGTTAAACGCTATTTTTGGGCACAAGGAGGAATGAATATCCTTGTTCAGAAACCCCACATACTGTCATGGATGATTAGATGAAGAAACTTGAATTTTCAATTCCTATTTGAGCTTTTGAAGTTGGCGTCTTGATTATCTTTAATTGGGAACCCTTAATTCTGAGCTTTCTTGGAGAAACAATAGAGGAAACTGATTTCCTAGAGAGTAAGCTTTTGACCTCTAGGGTTTTGCTTTGAGAGGTAATGGATGAAAATAAGCATAAAGTGCTTAGAATAGGCTTTAATCCCTTATTTTTGATGAATTAGGGGTTTGGGAATTGGCCAAAGTGCTACTTTTAAATTTAATCGAAACTGGACCAAGGGAGAAATTCCCAATTTTGCATGCCACCGCAATTTGCCACTATTGCATTAGGTCACTGGATTTTGACAACTGGGAAATGGGACTCCAACTCGATGCGGTGAAATCGCATTGGCCCTCTGGAAAAGGGACGAGTCCCATTTTGGCCATCACCGCGATACACCACCATTGCGGTGAGCCACTGGAAAAGAAAGGCTGGAACCTTGAACTTGTCCACGATGCGGGACAATCTAAGAGGTCCACTGGAAATTGACAATTGTCAAATTGGCCCTCTCCACGACGTAGTTCTTGCCTAATTGGAACACTACTTTACTAAAAAGGCCATAACTTCACAACTGAGTATCGAATTTATCCAAAATTTGTATAGATGGAAAGCTAATTCAATTTCCCTCATAATGGAGAGTCTACATCTGGAAAATTTCACATGTAATAAAAGTTAATCTTTGAAGCCTACCATTGATATTCTAGAAGCAAAGTTAAGCTAGGAAAAGTATAGGGTATTACAATATCTCCCCCTTGGGGACATTCTTCCTTGAATATTGTTGGTTAAACTAATAACACTGAGGAATCTGAGGCTATAAGCTATCATCCACAACTTAAATAAACTGTATGACATAATCTAAAACATACTGAGCTTCTGAGATGATCTGCGAGTGCATGAGTTTACATGAAGACAACTATACAGCTGAATCTGAGACTGGGAAAAGAAACTGAATGAAGGAATCCTATTACCTTCTGCTGAATCTAAGTTAGTAGAGAAGAGATGAGGATACTTGGTACGCACGTCTGGTTGTACTTACCAAGTAGCACTCTCAACAGACTAATTTCTCCACATAAATTTGACCAAGGTATCTTCTTTGTTCCTTAGTCTACGGATCTGATGATCAAGAATCTCTACTGGAAGCTCTTTGTAACAAAGGCTATTCTGAATATCTGTAGTTTCTTGAGGAACTATAACAGTGGAATCATCTATCCACTTTTTCAACAAGGACAAATAGAATACTAGATGAACTGAGGATAAATCTGTGGGTAGCTTAAGTTTGAACACCACCTTCCCAACACGACTTAAAATTTGAATCGGGCCTATATATCGAGGACTAAGCTTCTCCTTTTTTCCAAATCTCGTCACCTCTTTCATGGTTGAAATTCAAACATACAAGATCATAAACCAAAAAATCAAGATCACTTCTTTTTACGTTCACATAAGATTTCTAACTTCTCTAAGTTGCTTTCAGTCTCTCTCGAATCAATTGAACGTTCTCCATTACCTCAAACACCATGTCTGGCCCAATCAAAGCAGCCTCACCCACTTCAAACCAACCAACTAGTGGTCCTTATCTCCACCCATAAAGAACCTCAAATGGAGCCATCTAAATAATAAGATGATAATTGTTCTTATAAGCGAACTCAATCAATGAAAAATACTCATCCCAACTAGCTCTGAAATCAAAAACACATGCCTTAAACATATCCTTTAGAGTCTGAATGGTCCTTTTTGCCTGATCATCTGTCTATGGATGAAAAGATGAACTAACACATGGCACATACAATATACTCTAGTATCTCAACATACCATCTCCCCCTTGAGTGAAAACCTCTACCTTTTGGTCTTTATATGACTCTTTTAGTTTTACAAAAATAAGATCCTTATCTTGCTTGTCTTTCACTTCCAAAACTTGGGAAGATTCAAAACTACTCTAGACCAAAACATTCCCTTTAATTGAATCAACCAATCTCACACCCAATCTAGCTAATCGATAAACTTCCTAAACTAACTCCTTCTTATCATTCTCCATATGAGTAACAATACCCATAGACAATCTACTAAGGGCATCTGCTACTATATTGGCCTTGCCTGGATTTACAAAACACTTATATCATAATCTTTCAACAATTCTAGCCACTTTCTCTGCTAAAGATTTAACTCCCTATGGGTAAAGACATACTGGAAACTTTTGTGATCCATAAACACATCAATATGCACTCCATTAAGATAATCTCTCAAGATTTTCAAAGCAAACACAACAACAACTAATTTAAGATCATGGGTAGGATAATTCTTTTCATAAGGCTTAAGTTGTCTAGAGGCATCTACTATAACCTTACCTCTCTGCGTCCAAATGCAACCCAGAATCTAGAGGCATCACAATACACCACAAAACCATCTTTACCATCAGGTAACACTAAAACTGGGGATGAAGTGAGTTGAGTCTTTAGCTCTTGAAAGCTATTCTCACAGAAATTCGACCACTGAAACTTAATTTTATTTTAGGTCAATCTAGACATAGGAAATGCAATAGACAAGAAACCTCAACAAAACGTCTGTAATAGCCAGTTCAACCAAAGAAACTCCTAATGTATGACAGAGAAATAGGTCTATGCCAATTTCTTACAACTTTTGTCTTTTGGGGATCAACTCTAATGCCCTCACTGGAAATAATATTACTCAGGAAAGCTACTGACCTTAGGCAAAATTCACATTTGCTAAATTTGGTAAACAACTGGTTATCTTTATGATTTTGCAACACAATTCTAAGATTGTCTGCATGACCATCCTCACTACGAGAATAGACAAGAATATCATCGATAAAGACTATGACAAAAATATGAAGATACTGTCTGAACACTTTAATCATCAAGTCCATAAAGGCTGCTGGGGTATTTGTTAGCTCAAAGGACATGACTAGAAAATCAAAATGACTATAACAGGTTCTGAAGAATGTCTTTGGAATATCACATGCCCATACCCTAAGCTGGTAATAGCTGGATCTAAGGTCTATCTTTGAGAAAAAACTTGCACCTTGGAGTTGATCAAATAAGTCATCAATTTTAGGAAGAGGATATTTGTTTTTGACTGTGACTTTATTCAGGTGATGATAGTTAATGCACATTCACAAAAAAATATTTTCTTTTGCACGAATAGGATGGAAACACCCATTGAAGAAATACTAGGCCTTGTGAAACCTTTATCTAAAATATCGTTGAGTTGCTCTTTCATTTCTCTAAGCTCAACTAGAGCCATATGATATGGTGGAATAGAAATAGCCTGAATATTTAGGAGAAGGTCAATCCAAAATTCTATTTTCCTATCGAGAGGTACCCCTATTAAATATTTGGGAAAAAATCAGGAAACTCATTGACTACACTGACTAGCTAAACTGTTGAAGTCTCATACTTAGTGACTTTGACTCAAACTAAATGATAGATACACCGTTTAGAAATCAACCTTCTACCTGTAAGGTAAGATATGAAGTAACTTTTAGGAGACACTGAATTTCCTTCCCATTCAAAGATTGGCTCATCAGAAAACTAAAACTTTACCACTTGGGTACGACAATCTTTAGAGGCATAACAAGAATGGAGCCAATCCATACCATGAACAAGGTCAAAGTTAGCCATATATAACTCTATTAGATCTGCTAACATAATTTTATAAAGGACAGTGATAGGACACTTTTTATAGATTCATTCGATAATAGGTGGCTCACCCACTAGGGTAGAAACCAAAAAGGGCTCAGGTATCCTTTCAGGACTTATTTCAAAATTTACTGCAACTAACGGGGTCATATAAGAGAAATTCGACCAAAGGTCTAACAAAATATAAATATCAAGATGAAAGACATGAAGAATACAAGTGAAAATATTAGGTGATCCTCCTGCTCCTGATGGGATGGTAGTGCATAAAATTAATTCTAGCACTGACCACCACCGGTACTAGATGACGCACCCTAAGGAGGGATTGGGAGACCTAGAGGAGTTGGTGCACTAGTATCTTGAGTCTAGGGACGAATATATTTGTTTCCCAGCTTAGCATACAGACACTCTCTGATTTCATGACCCAACTTACCACAACCATAACAAACCTTTGTCCCATCAAACACTCACCAAGATGATTTTTACCACACTTAGAATAGGGAGGATAACTGGGCCTTCCACTCACATTATACTGAGATCTGTACATATAAGACTTACCCCATTACTCCTGCCTAGCTATTAGAGCAGAAGCACTAGCTGAAGATGGTGCTGGTATCGACGAACAATTTTGAAACTCCAAGTAATTTCCCCTTTGAGACCTAGCCTGGCCATACTCAAACAACCCTATCCTGGCCCTCATTTTGTTTTTATCTCTCCCCTTTAACTTCTCGGCCTCAATCTGTTGAGCACGAAGCATCAACCTAGCATAATCTATGCCTTCAATAAGTATGGTAGACCTATACTCTTTGAATACCAAGCTAGATAATTAATTAAAAAACTTACTCTTACTTACCCTAGCATCAACCATCATATCTAGGCATACTTAAACAACTAATTGAACTTAAGACAGTACTTCTTCACTGTCATCTTGCCCTGCCTCAGGTTCACAAACTCCTCTATCTTAGCTCCTCTTATTTCACATGGAAAGAACCTGTCTAGAAAATCATCTCAAAATACCTCCCAACTCATAGGAGATGCATTCCCACCTCTATCATTCCTCCACATAACTACCCAATCATACGCTACATCCTTTAACCTATAAGATGCCAACTCTACACTTTCTTCTTTAGAAACATACATATTCTAGGTAATCTTCTTTACCAGATGTAAATAAAGTTATGGGTGCTCACCTGCCTTCAACCCAAAGAACTCTGGTGGATTCTTTCTCATAAGATCTTTAATTTTTGTTGCTGCTAAATAAAAATTTGGCTAAGGTAGGACAATAGCCTGATGGTTACCCTAAAAATTAGCAATCACTACCTGGTCCAACGCCTGAAAGGCAATCCCAAACTCAGTATGGGATACGTTCTCATTAAGAGGATCAGTGGGCTGGGGTGGCCGGTTATCATTTCTGCAGGCATTAGCTCAATGAGGAGGCATATTCAACTGTCACATAAGATCACAAGTTAAAAGTAGATAGAGATACTGTAAGCATGATAGATCATGAAAAAAAGAGACTATTTCCAAAAAATGTCCTATAGCCTCTTATTCATAAGTGTGGCACGCTTCCTACCTATGATGAAGACTCTACGTAACATGGTTTGTCTGACTCCCTAAGTATCGAAAAAACTTTAGGCTCTAATAACAAGTTTGTAACACCCCAAAACCTTATCCCATGATGTCATAAGATGCTCAAGACTACGAGTAGGCTTAAGCTAACCCTTTTAGCCTTCTACTAATTCTAAATGTCATAATAGCAAAATATAGGTATAAAATCATACTAAATATGAAAATATGTCTCAACTAACTGAGAATATTTGAATCATAACATCTCAGATAATAGACTTAAGAGTTTAGGCAATCAAAACTAAATAATCTAAATCATATCTTATAGTCTGGCAAGCCATCTACTACTAATAACTAGAGAGTCACTGGAACAAATACCCAATTGACTTGAACTATCCGAAAAGAATACTAAATCATATGAACAAATAAGCTGATAAATTTAAATGACTAAGTCCCGAAACTATGAGGACTCACCAACTGTCAAATATAGATAGAGATGCTTAAAATCCTTATGTTGCATAAACTGAGCACTTGAACCTACATTATGAGGTAGTGTAGCACATAGACATATATATGGATCAGTATTTTGAGGATGTACTAAGTATATAGGGGTAAATTCCATACGTAAAATAGTATATCAATCATCATCATCATCATTTGTAAACTAATATATGCCAAATGTAAATAACTCACATAAGATTGAGTAATTGAGAAACTGAAGTTTGTAATCATGAGTAGTAAAACATGTTGAATAAATCTAGTGAGTCATAATATTTATTTCTAAAAGATGTACTTGTACTCTCTCTTTAAGTCAAACCATCCAAGTGTAGAAAGGACTCACTCTTACATCTGAAATTTAAAAGCTAAAACCTATAACTAATGTCATTCCGAAAAGGAGAATCTAAAATAATGTTCTTAGCCTTTACACTTAGTTTTAAAAAAGCTTTTTTGTTATTTTTTCTGTTGTGCTATAAACTTTAAAACTTTAGGGAGGTTTCTAACCGACATAAACCATGTGAGCTAACATGGAGTCCAACGTTTTGTTCCCCTATGGGGAAAACCTCATGATAGGGAGAAGTGTCCTACTCTTGCCAAGGAGTATAACCTAATCTAAGTGATCACATCTGTAACTATTATCCATATAAAAATAGGAATAATTTGATAATTTGTACCTATATTGGCTACGTAGTTTTGTGGAAGATGGGACATGCTAATTCCACACTTCTCGCTCGGTACTAAATACTACTCTTGTTAATTTGTATGGTCATTCTATTGGAAATTCACTTTAAAAATCTAGCATATGGGTTAATTCTTAAACCAATTAGGCATCAATCTTATTAAATCTGTTAGTGAAACTAATCTGATTTTTGTAATCTATAAAGTAGATGCCAAACCTTAGCTGATGATCAAACTATCAAATCTTTACTAAAAATCTAAAAATAAATTGATCATTTGATGCTTTAGGCATAATCATTCTTGAAATAATAGTATTCAATCTTGGGATAATAACCATGCATTAATCTCATGTCAAACCATCATAATAATCATGCATGATAATGAATACAATGATAATTCATCTCAAAATCTAGAAATTTCTGCAATAGATATGAAAATATGAAATAAATATGCAATTCAACTTCTAAATCACTTGAAATCTCAAAATCTTACAATTTGCAACATTGGGTATGAAGCCTAATATAAAAATCTGGTATATTCTTATAAAATCATGTAAATTTATAGTTAAAAGATAGTTTTGGGCATAAGGATGAAATAACATCTTTGTTCATAAACCCCACATACCTTAATTGATGATTAGAAGAAGAAACTTGAATTTTTTTTTTTGAGCTTTTGAAGATGGCCTCTTGATTATCCTGAATTGGGAACCCTTAATTCAGAACTTTTTTGGAGAAATAATGGAGGAAATTAATTTCTTGGAGAGTAAGATTTTGAGCTCTAGGATTTATCTTTGAGAGATAATGGATGAAAATAAGAATAAAATGCTTAGAATAGGCTTTAATTCCTTGTATGGATGAATAGGAGGCTTAGGAATTGACCACATTTCCTCTTTTAAAATTTAATCGAAACTAGACAAAAGGAGAAATTCTCAATTTTGCATGCCAGCACGATGTGCCACTATTATCATGGCTCACAAGATTTTGACAGCTTGGAAATGGGACTTCAACGCGAAGCGGTGAAATTATGTTGGCCCTCAATAAAAGGGACGAATCCTATTTTGGCCATCACCGCGATGCGCCACCATCACAGTGAGACGCTGGAAAAGGACGACAGGGACCTTGAATTTCTCAATGACATAGGCCAATTGCGGAGGTCTACTAAAAATTGACAATTGCCAAATTGGCCCTCTCCGTGATGCAGTTCTTGACTCCATAAATTCTCAACTGAGTATCAAATTTTGGAAAAATTGTTATCAACGGAAAGCTAATTCAATTTACCACACAATGGGGAGTCTAAATCTTTAAAATTCTACATGTAATAAAAGTTATTCATCTTTGAAAAAAACCTTTGACATTCTAGAAGTGACATTATGCTAGAAAAAGTACGGGGAATTACATTGATGTTACTAACATAATGTAAATTAAAAAAGTATATAAAATGGGATGTTTTTTATAGTGGGAAGTGAGGTGATGATTATAATAGTTTTACTTGATACTAGTAAGATAAACCTTAGCTATTTGATTAATATTTGTCTAGATTATTTTTTTAAGTATCTTGAATGATCTTTTGAGGATAAGAGTGTTGATATCCTAAAGGTAGAGTAATGAATTGTACAAAACCCATCATGCCTATTAATTAATATAATGGGTAATGATTTAAGGATGTGAATTAAGTGATAGTAGGATAATGATCAAAGGATTAGTAAGGAGGTTGGGCTACTAGATATAACTTGTAGTTGCCTTGTTATGATTTAATATTATGTATAAATATATGGCAATAAATACTTATTTATTGTATCACTCGAAAAAAGGCATACTTAACTTGATAAGGTTGGTGAAATGAGTTAATTTTTCAATAGTTGATTATTATTTGGAGTAGGGTCTACTGAGCGGTGAAGTTGTTATATGTGTGTATACATATTCATATATCTCTCCTCAATACTTGATAAAACTTGGTTGGTATTGTCCTTTGAGGGGTTGAGGTATAAGGTAGGGTCTAATAAAGTAAAATAAGTTCTGGTAATAATATATATGATAGTAAAATCCATTATGGTGTGTTGGCGGTGTTATGTTAGCTATAGCATTGGTTAAGGTTTATGTAACCTACTAAACTAGTTCCTAGTGTTGGAATGACAATCGAATATAATCTATCTTTGGTTCGCATTATATTGATTTATGTTTAATGAGGGATTATGATGTATTTATTGGTGGGATTAATAGATCAAAGGGTAAGAGTTATAATTTAGAAACCCAAAGAATTTTTTAGTTCGTAAAATGAGTTGGAAGAATTCTGTTAAGAGTGAATATCATGAAAAGGTTAGTTTGTAATGTCAAATTCCTAGAAGTGTGTTGTGAAATGGATAGCTTGTGACAAAGTACAAAGTTATTACTTTGGACCACTGTAGCGCAAAATTCACCACAACAATATTGAACATTCTTATCCTTCCTCCGCTATATCCATTGTCATCCTAAATATTCTTGAGTCATAATATTGTGTGGTGTTTATGGTATTATGGATGACTCATTGCATAAATTTCATTACAGATCATATTCCTTGTGTTATAGTTATTATGCTATTTTTCTAAAGATTAGTGGCCTGTGGTGTGTATGCTGGTTGAACATAAAGAATTCTAAAAATTATGCTATAAAGTCTCCTTATCACCACAGAACAATGGGAATATTAGAATCTAATGTAATGACCCATTTAATCAATATCACAACAATTATGTAACAACAAAAACAACAAAAGTCTTAGTGTATTCTCATAAAGTGAGGTCTGGCGAGTGTAAAATCTATGCAGTCCATACTGCTACCTCCAAAGAAGTAGAGAGGCTATTTTTGATAGACCCCCAGCTCAAGATAGAGAATAGTATGCCAAGGCAGTAATGAAAAATGAAACAGGATGGATAGCTGTAAGACCCCGCGAGTTCCATCATAGTATGAGCCCTCGAGCATGTCAAGTAAAGTGTAATTCTAACCCAAAAAGATTGAGAATAGGCTTACCAAGTGAATAGCCTAGGTGCAATGGATGATTCAATGGACCATAGAGTCTGGTTGGACCATAGCTTGGCACACCACGACCAAGGCAGTATCTCTCTTTTCTATCCCAAGTGTGACGGCCAAAATAATGGACCATCAAGGCTGTTACGTACCATTGTTGTGACCATCGTGCTTAGGCAGTGTGACCTCATCGAGGCAGTGTGTCCCTTTTCTGGTCATCTTGTAACGGACGAACCGACGGTCGCACACCCCATTTAGTATTTTTTGCTCATTTATTAAAAGGGTTTTTCAATCATTTCCACTCTTTTATCAACCATATATATTCCAAGTAAAGCAAATAGTTTCATTCATTATCCAAAACACAAGAGAGGTAGGGTTACTCCCTTAAGATCAAATCTAAAACCCTTCTCCAAGAAATCTAAGTACTCACCTTGGATTCTACAAATTTAGTTAAGATTTAAGTTCCTCAAGTTCAAGGCTTGTAAGAACCCACTCTCAAGAGTAAGAAGAAGAGTTGAAGCTTGCTTTTTCATCAAATTTCATAATCTAAGGTATGTGGGATTTTGAACAAGAGTACCTTTTGTCTATATTTTTCCAGTAGTGATTCCTCACGTTTCATGGTCCTACCTTTAGATATTTCAATACTTTAGTGTTTATGTCATTACTTTCAGTTTAATTTAAGTTAGTTGGGGACCTGTCCCAGTGGCTCTCTAGTTCATAGAGTAGTAGAGGCTTTATCAAACTAGTGAGCTGACTGTAGTTGTGTTGAGATTTTACAGTGTTGTGGTCGTGTGGACAAAGTATCACTTTCGTATTTCCATTCATTTGACAAGACACTGCCAGTGTTTTGTATATTACTTTTTGAATCAGTTATTATAAGAAGTGATAGGATCAAAGGGTTAGCTTGGGGCTACTTGTAGCCCTAAGCACCGTGTGATGTCTTAGGAAATTATTTTGGGGCATTACAAACTTAGTATCAGAGCTAGGTTTTAAAGGAGTCCTAGGGATTCTGACAAGCCGAGTTGAGTAGAGTCTTGATCATTGGTGTGTAGCGCTCCACATTTATGAGCAAGAGGATACAAGAAATTTTAGGAAAAAGTTATTTCTTTCTTTTAGATTATTTTGTGGCTACAGTTGTCCCTTTTATCTAATAATTCGTGCTCTCCTATTTCAGAAAATGCCTCTCTGAAAAGTAAATGCCCATAAAAATAAAGATAAGCAACCCCCTCCTATTGATCCTTTGAATGAGACAGATTCTCATGCTGAGTTTTGGGCAGACTTTCAGGCGTTAGCCTAAGTAGTCACTGCTAATGTTCGAGCCAATAACCAAGCCTCAGTTACAAATCAGCAGGGAGGTGATGTAGCTGTGGCTAGGAAGGTGATGACCCACAATTGTACCTTGAGGAGGTGAGGAAGATCACACAGGTAATGCATATTTCTAAGGAAAAAAGTGTTGAGTTGGCATCTTATAGGTTAAAGGGCATAGATTATGACTGGGTTGTATCATGGAGGAAGGGAAAAGGGGAGGATGTTGCTCTTATGAATTGGCAGGTGTTCCAAGATGCATTCTTGGAGAAGTTCTTTCCACTTCAGAAGAGGAAAGCAAATATTGATGAGTTTATGAACTTGAGGTAGGGCCCCATGACTATTAAGAAGTACTACTTTAAGTTCAACTAGTTGTCCAAGTATGCTCTTAATTTAATTTCTGACACCTGAGCTAGTATGGGCAAGTTCGTGATAGGTATTTCTTGTTTGGTGTTTAAAGAGTGTAGGACTGTGATGCTTCCTAGGGATATGGATATGTCTAGGTTGTGATGTATGCATGACAGATAGAGAAATATAAGATTAGAGAGAGAAAGATATTGAGGGGTAACAAGAGGGCTAGATTTGAGCAACGTGAATATAGTTAGCCTAGGTTCCATAGGGGAAATTGCCTTTAGTTTCAGAAACGTCTGCTATTCTAGTGCCTTCATCATCTAGTGCTCCCATATCTAGAAGTAGGCAGGAGCAAGGGAACGGGTCTTTTATGTCTAGTTTGCAGAACAGTGTTGGTAACAGGCCCTGTTATCCTCCTTGTGCTAAGTGTGGTAGGGATAATCCCAGTGAGTGTTTACTAGATTTGAAGGGTTGTTTTGGTTGTGTCAAGTAGGGCCACAGACTTAGAGATTGGAATCTAGGATCCAAGTAGATTAGGTTAAAGAAAGTATGAGTTCAACCTTTTTCTCATCGGGCTAGGATCCATAAGGTAGGGTCGATGCCTACCTCCTATTAAAGAGAAGTAGCTATTATTGATTGAATTTATCTCTTAGTCTTAGCAAGAAAGCATGCTAGGCAGGGGACCAGAGATGCCCGACCTCAGGCACAGACTACTAGTACACCAGCTCCTGTCCCTCATCCCGCCCCTGTTTAGGGAACTTCATCTAGTACTACTGGCGGTTAGCACCAAAATAGATTCTATGCCTTACCATCCCATCAGGAGCAGGAGTACTCTCCCGATGTTGTTACTGGTATGCTCCATGTCTTTTGTCTTGATTTTTATGTGTTGTTGGACCCTGGGTGAAGTCTCTTCTATGTGACCCTCCTTGTAGCTATGAAATTCAAAATGAATCCTAAAAAGATTCCTGATCCTTTCATAGCTTCTAAACTAGTAGGGGAGTCAGTTTTTGTTGAACAACTATATAGAGATCGTCTTGTTACTGTTTTTCATAGAGTCATACTTACTGATTTGATAGAGTTAGACATGGTGGATTTTGACCTTATTCTGGGTATGGATTGGCTTCATTCTTGTTATGCATCTATAGACTATCGTACCTGTGTGGTCAAGTTTTAGTTCCCTGATGAGCTAGTTTTTGAGTGGTCTGAGAGTTTGGTATCTTTGAAGAGTCATTTTATCTCCTATCTCAAAGGCAAAAATCTAATATCCAAAGGTTGCATCTATTACCGAGTTAGAGTCAAAGACATTAAGTCTGAGGGTTTGACTATTTGGTCAGTCAATATTGTTAATGAGGTTTTAGATATCTTTTTGGAAGATCTCTTAGGGGTACCTCCCGATAGAGTGATAGAATTTATGATTGTCCTTTTTCTCATCACTCATCTTATTTTTATTCTGCCATACTTTATGGTACCTGCTAAACTTATAGAGTTGAAAGAGCAACTCAAAGATCTTTTAGACAAAGGTTTCATAAGGCCCAGTATTTCTCCTTGGGGTGGAACTGTTCTATTCGTATGGAAGAAAGATGGTTCTTTGCATATATGCATTTTCTACCGTCATCTTACCAAGGTCACAGTAAAAAATAAGTATCCTTTCCCTAGAATTGATGACCAGTTTGATCAGTTGCAAGGTGCAAGTTATTTCTTCAAGAAAGAGCTTAGATCCGGCTATCATCAACTTAAGTGAGGGAATGTGATATTCTAAGACGGCCTTCCGAACCCACTATGCTCACTTTCTAGTCATGTCTTTCGGGCTAACCAATGCCCAAACAGCTTTTATGGACCTCATGAATCGAGTGTTCAAGCAATATCTTAATATGTTTGTCATAGTTTTCATGGATGATATCCTTGTATACTCCCTTTGAGCATGATCATGCAGATCAACTTAGAATTATTTTGCAAACTCTTAGAGGTCACCAGTTTTTAACCAAATTCAGTAAGTGTGAATTTTGGATAAGGCCTATAGCCTTTCTATGTCATATTACTTCAGTTGAAGGTATTAGAGTTGATCTCGATAAGACAAAAGCTGCAAGAAATTGGCCTAAACCTATCTCTCTATCTGACATTAGAAATTTCTTGGGTCTAGTGGGCTACTACCACTATTTTGTTAAAGGTTTCTCTTCTATTGTGTCTCCCGTGACCCGGTTGACCCAAAAGAAAGTTAAGTTCCAGTGGTCAGGTTCTTGTGAGAAGAGTTTTCAGGAGTTGAAGACTCGACTTACTTTAGCCCCTGTCTTGACTTTTCCTGATGGTACAGATGGTTTTATGGTGTTTTTTGATGCCTCTAGAATTGGTTTGGATTGTGTGTTGATGCAAAGAGGTAAGGTTATAGCCTATGCCTCTAGACAGTTAAAGTCGCATGAGAAGAGTTACCTAACCCATGATCTTGTGTTAGCTGCTGTGGTCTTTGCTTTGAAAATTTGGAGACACTATCTTTTTGGTGTTCATGTTGATGTGTTTACTGATCATAATAGCCTGCGGTATATGTTTACTCAGAGGGAGTTGAATCATAGGCAGAGAAGGTGGTTAGAGTTGGTAAAAGACTATGATATAAATGTATTGTATCACTCGGTCAAAGCCAACGTAGTGGCAGATGCCCTTTATAGATTGTCTATAGGTAGTGTTGCTCATATAGAGGAAGCTAAGAAAGATTTAGCTCGTCATGTGCTTTTTCTGGCTAGATTGTGTGTTAGGTTGCTTGATTCAGCTGAGGGAAGTACTTTGGTCAAATGTAGTTCCTAATTCTCTTTAGTTTTGAAAGTGAAAGAGAAGCAAGATAGAGATCCTAGTTTGATCATACTGAAGAAGTCAGTTAAGGACCAAAAGGTAGAGGTTTTCTACTAAAGGGGAGATGGTGTTTTGAGATTGTCCGATAGGTTGTGTGTTCCATTTGTTGATGATCTGAGGTACAGGATTATGGCTGAAGTGCATGGCGTCTGATATTCTATTCATCCCGGCACAACCAAGAGGTACCGTGACTCGCGGGAAATCCATTGGTGGAATGGTATGAAGAAGGATATAGCTGAGTTTGTAGAAAAGTGTGCAACATACCAATAGGTTAAGGTAGAGTACCAGTGACCTGACGGTGTAATGTAATAGCTTGGTATACCTACTTGGAAGTAGGAGGTAGTGAATATGGACTTTTTGATCGGGTTACCTCTTTTTCCTCGTCATTATTATTCTATTTGGGTTTTTGTAGACAGGCTGACTTAATCAGCATACTTGTTTCCCTTGCATACATCTTTTATAATGAAGGATTATTCTAGATTGTATATCCGAGAGTTAGTTATACTGTACGAAGTTCCCTCATCTATCATTTCGGATAGGGGTTCCAAGTTCTTTTAAGCTCCACTTTTCATCTGCAAATAGATAATCTGGTTGAGAGGACCATTCAAACCCTAGAAGACATGTTAAGGGCGTGTGATCTTTATTTCAAAGGTAGTTGGGATCAGTATTTGCCATTGATAGAGCTCGCCTATACACTAGTTACCATGCTAGCATCGAGATGGCAACATTTAGCCCTTGTATGGTAGAAGATGTAGATTAGACACAGGTTGGTTTGAAGTGGGTGAAGCTACCATGATTGGGCCTGATGCAGTGTTTTAAGCTATGGAGAAATTTAAGTTTATTAGAGAAAGGTTGAAGAAAACTCAGAGTCGTCAAAAGTCATATATCGATGTGAGGAGAAGAGATATTTAGTTTGAAGTGGGTGATTTCGTGTATTTGAAGATTTCACCCATGAAAGGGGTGAAGAGGTTTGGTAATAAGGGAAAGCTTAGTTCTCGTTATGTTGTCCCGTATAGAGTCTTGAGCCGTGTTGGCAAGGCAGCCTATGAGGTTGAGTTGCCCGCAGATTTGTCAGTTGTTCATCCTATTTTTCATATCTCCATGCTTAAGAAGTATATTGGTGATTCCGTTATGGTAGATCCTTCAGAGAGTGATGATATTCAGAACAATCTTTCATTCGTTGAGATTCCCATTGAGATCCTAGATTTTCAGATCCGTAGATTGAGGAGCACAGATCTTCCCTTGGTCAAAGTATTGTGGCGGAACAAGTCATTAGAGGGTGTTAATTGGGAGGCAGAAGCATACATGCAAGGAAGTAGCCGAACCTTTTTTCCTCAAGTTCATATCATTCCGAAGGTATTATTCTTCCTTAATTCAACCCTTCTAATCTAAAGTTCATCTATATATCTATTCTTTCATAAGTTCTTACAATTTCCCAGATATTCAAGAACTTAGAGAGAGATTTTGAGTCATTTAGCAAATTCCTTCAGCTATGTACACTCTATTTTTCCTGTGTTCCAAGTCTAACTAGCGACATTCAAGGACGAATGTTTCCAAGGGTGAGATATTGTAAGACCCCACAAGTTCCCTCGAAGTCCAAGCCTTAGAGCCTGTCAAGCGAAGTGTAATTCCGGCCCAAAAAGATTACGAATAACTTCCCAAGTAATTGGTGTTTAAACCGAATAGAATTTTCTTAAATTTGAATTTTTTTCATGTAGATAATTGAATTAGCTTTGCAACGATACTAATTTTGTCCAAATCCAGTATGAGGGTGAGAAGTTATGGCCATTTTATTGAGAGTTGTTGGAACCACCCAAGTGCGATGGATGATTTGATAGACTGTTGAGTCTAAAATAGACTATCGCAAGGCCCATTGTAACCAAGGTAGTAACTCTTTTTTCTGGCCCAAGTGTGACGGCTAAAATGACGGACCGTCAAGCTCGTGACATACCATCGCTGTGACCGTCGCACTAAGGTAGTTTGGCCTCATCCTGGCCATCGTGTGATGGATGATCCAATAGACCGTTGGACTTGCGATGGACCATTGATCTGACCATCGCATCGAGGCACTGTGTCCCTTTTCTGGTTATCTTGCGATGACGACCCGACGAACCGTCGGACTTGTGATGGACTGTCGTTCCGACGGTCCCACACACCGTTCAGTATCTTTAGCTCATTTTTAAAAGAGGTTTTCAATCTTTTTCACTCTTTTATCAAGAAGATATATTCCGTGTGTAGCAAATGGCTTCATTCATCATCCAAAACACAAGAGAGCTAGGGTTACTCCCTCATGATCAAATCTAAAACCCTTCTCCAATAAATCCAAGAACTCACCTTGGATTCTACAAATTTAGTTGAGATTTAAGTTACCCAAGTTCAAGGGTTGTAAGAACCCATTCTCAAGATTAAGAAGAAGAGTTGAAGCAAGCTTGTTCATCCAATTTCATAATCTAAGGTATTTGGGGTTTTGAACAAAGGTAGTCCTTTCACCCTTGTACCCAAACACTTATTTCAACTATAATTTTTATGAAATTTATGAGATTTTACTTGAAATTGAATTGGGGTTTTTCACCCATTGTTATTGGTTGCAAGCTTTTGATGTTTTTCATGAATTAAGAGTCTAATGGCATGATTTTTACATGTTTTCTTGAGAAATTGCAGCTGGGTCTATACCCCATGATTTTAATCCTTAAGAAGTTAATAGTTGAAATGTTTGAGATATTGAAGTACATGAGTATTTTGAGGTTATGAGCAAAGTTGCTGTAAATTCCAAATTTCTATATGATTTATGATCTATATGCTATCTAATATGCATTTTGATGAGTTTTAACTTGAGATTGAATTATGGGTCACTAAGCCCTACTTGAGACTTGCAATTTTTTGAATTATTTTTTCTATAATCACCCATGATTTGAGTATGTTGAGATGTATTGACAAATACTTTGACATAATGGCCATAGATTTTTGAAATCCGCTCTACTACATGAGATTACAGATTTGATTGTTGGGTTTTTGTGAGCCATGAGATTATTTTTGAAAGTGGACTTTTGTGAGAAGAGCGAGATAACCGAAAGGAAGTAGTATTTAGCACTGAGTTGGGTATGTTACTATAGTTTCTTACCCCAAAACTACTTGCCTACATAGGTTTGAGATTTTGGCCCTAAGGCCGAGATGATTGGGCCCGAGGTTGAGATAAGTAACCACTGAGGTTATACTCCTTGGCAAGAGTATGACGCCTCTCCCCAACATGAGGTTTCTTCCTTAGGAGAACAAGACTTTGGAATCCATGTAGCTCGCATGGTTTATGTCGGTTAAGAGAACCTCCCTAAACTAAAGTATTTTCCATTGAGATAGAATATTTTTCCTTAAAGCTTTGAGATGAGATATTTTCTAAAGTGAAAAAATTGGTTTTGAGTGTTTTCCAAAGAAGGAAGTACTTTTCTCGACTAATAAGAGTTGATCATCAGCTTTTAAACCAAAGTCATATGATTCCGAGTTCCAAGTGTTTGAGTTCAAAATAGTTATAAGTTATTGAGCATTAAAGAAGTTCTACTCTCCATGATATATATGCATGAGTTTGAAAGTATTATTAAACGCTTTCTTTAGTCTTCGAGTAATGAGAATAAGAGAAGAGTTCAGATTTTTAAACCTAAAGCATAATGACTCACGAGATTTGTGTTACTTGCTTCATTCGACATGATTTAGGAGCTTTACTTTTTGACTAATTCAAGTCGTGTGAGTCATTCCTATTTGTATGCATGATTTGATTAAAGATTATTGATATTGTTTTATGTAAATTCATACACCCCTCATATACTCAGTACATTCCCAAGTGCTGATCCATATATAGGTCTATGTGATACATTGTCTTATAATGTAGGTTCTGGGGCTCAGTCCCTGCCTTGTCAGTGATTCCCGAGTACCTTTTATCTATATTTATCCAGTGGTGAGTCCTCATGGTTCGAGGGCCTACCTTCAGATATTTCAATAATTGAGTGTTTATGTCATTACTTTCTGTTTAGTTTGAGTTAGTTGGGGACCTATCCCAATGGCTCTCTAGTTCATGGATTAGTAGAGGCTTTGTCAGACTAGTTATCAGACTGTGGTTATGTTAACATTTTCCAATATTGTGGTCGTTTGGACCAAGTATTACCTTCATATTTCCTTTTATTTTATATGACAATGCTAGGGTTTTGTATATTCCTTCTTGAATGAGTTACTATGAGAAGTGATAGGCTCAAAGGGTTAGCTTGGGGCTACTTTAGCCCTAAGCACTATGTGACGTCCCGGGAGGTGATTTTGGGTCGTTATAATAGCATAAATGAAATACGAAATAAGAAATATTAAACATAAAATACAAAATAAATATCAAAGAAATATGAAAATAAGGGAAATACTAGCAATCCAAAATAAGACATAAGAAAGAGGACACCAACCTAGTTGTAACATACACTCCTAGACCAAAGACAGCCACCACACCCAAATTCTCCTGACTAGTGGCTCATACTTAAGGACACAGACCTACGAATACTAACCCGGCTATACAAGATCTCTCCTACCACCTTGCTACAACCCAAATACTCACATTACCCTTCTACCCTAATTCGCGACCTCCACACATTCCCATCTAGGGCCATGTCCTCTGTAAGTTGTAGTTGCTCTATGTTATGTCTAATCACCTCTCTCCCATATTTCTTTAGCCTACCTCTACTCCTTATGAAGCCATCCGAAGCTAGCCTCTCATACCTCTAAAAAGGGGCATCCATGCTCTTCCTCATCATATACCCAACCCATCTCAACCTTCCTTCTCGTATCTTGTCCTCCACCGAAGCCACTTCCACCTTCTCTCGGATAGTCTCATTCCTAACTCTATCCCCTCTAGTAAGTACACACATCTAATAAAACATTCTCATTTCCGTCACCTTCAATCTTTGAATGTGGTAGTTCTTGACTGGGCAATACTCCGCTCTGTACAGCACGGCTGGAGGACTGCCACACTGTAGAATTTTTCTTTAAGCTTAAGGGGAACCTTCTTATCACACAACACTCCCGACGCAAGCCACCATTTCATCCAATCTCATTCAATATGTTTAGATACATCCTCATCAATCTCGCCATTCCCCTGAATCAAATACCCCAGATACTTAAAAATATCCCTCTTGCAAATATCTTAGAAATCCAACCTCACCACTACTTCGTCTCCTAACTCGAGTCACTAAACTTGCACTCTAAATGCTCTATCTTGGATCTACTCAACCTAAAACCCATAGACTGGAGGATTTGCCTCCAAACCTCCAATTTCTCCTTCACACCTCCCCACATCTCATCGATCAACACTATATCATCCGCAAATAATATTCATAAAGGCACCTCCCCTTGAATACTCAACGGCAATACGTCAATTTTCAATGCAAAAAGGAATAGGCTAAGAGTCGATCCCTGATGCAAAATTGTCTCGACCAAAAATGCCCTGACTCTCTTCCCGTCGTCCTTACGTGAGTCTTTCCTCCATCGTACATGTCTTTAATAGCTCTATCATATGCCACTAAATCTCTACTTACCTTCAAGCATCTCCAAAGAACGTCCCTAGGGACTTTGTCGTACGACTTTTCCTGGTCGATGAAAACCATGTGAAAGTCCCTCTTTCTTTCCTTATATCGATCCACCAATCTTCTCACTAGATGGATTACTTGAATTTTTGAGTTACCAGGCATAAAACCAAACACATTCTCCAAAATAGACACGACCCTTCTCAATCTCCGCTCAACCACCCTCTCCCAAATCATTATAGTGTGAATAATAGCTTAATACTACTATAGTGGTGGCAACTCTGAATGTCACCCTTATATTTATATAATGGAATCATCATACTGTATCTCCAAGACTTGGGCATTCTCACCATCTTGAAAATGACGTTAAATAAATCCATCAACAACCTTAAACTTGCCACACCAACATACTTCCAAAAACCCATAAGAATCTGATCAGGCCCCATTGACCTACCCCTTAGTATCCTATAAATAGCTTCTTTGACCTCCTCAACTGTAAAACATCTACAGTAACTGAAATCATTGCTCTCCGTCGAGCGCTCCAGCTTCCCTTATACAATGCCTCTGTCTCCTTCCTCATTTAAAAGTCTATGAAAATACTCCTGCCATCTCTTTTTAATGTGAACATTCTATACTAAAACTCTACCATCCTCTCCCTTAATGCACTTCACATGATTGAGGTCACGAACCTTCCTCTCCCTAGCCTTAGCTAGCCTATACAACTTTTTTTCCCCATCTTTCTTCTCTAACGCCACATACAAGCTCTCAAATATTGTTGTCTTAGTAGCCGAAACTACTAACTTAGCCTCTTTCCTTGCTACTATGTAAACCTCTATATTCACCCGCTTCTTCTCTTCGTCTTTACTCTCCATCAACTCTATATATGCCCCCTTCTTAATCTCCACTTTCTTCATAACTTTTTCATTCTACCACCAGTCCCCCTTATGACGACCTGCTCGACCCGTCAAAATACCCAATACCGCTCTAGTCATCTCCTTGACGTAGCTAGTAGACTTATCCCATATAACATTCACGTCCCCCTACACTCCCACACCACCATTCCCACCACTTTCTCCCTAATCTCCAGTGTAGTAACTGGTGTCAGGCCACCCTACTTAATCCTGGGTTGACCCTTTCTAGGCCTACTCTTCTTTCTCTTCTTGATAAATAAGTCCATCACCAAAAACCTATGTTGCGTTGAAAGATACTCACTCGGCATAACCTTACAATCATTACATATAACCTTATTCCCCTTCCTAAGCAGCTGAAAGTCAATCTGAGTCTTGGCTACTCCACTTTGGAAGGTAATTAGGTAATCCTCCTTCTTTGAAAAGCTCAAATTAAAAACCACCAGTCCAAAGGCCCTCACAAAATCCAACAGAGCATCCCCCTCACCATTTCTATTACTGAAACCAAAACCTCTGTGAACATCATCGTACCCTCCCGATAAAACCCCAATTTGCCCATTAAAGTCCCCCACTATGAAAATTATTTCTGAGCTAGGAATACTTCTCACCACCTTGTCTAAAGCCTCCCAAAATATCACTTTTACCTCCTTATCCAAGCCAACCTGTGGTGCATACACACTACACCTATGCAATGTAAACCCCCAAATGATAAACTTAATCATTATCAACCTATCACTGGCCCTCTTAACCTCTACCACGTGCCCTCTAAGCTCCCCATCCACTAAGATGCCCACTTTATTTTGACTACTCTTATAGACTTTGTACCACAGCTAGTACCCATCTATATCCCTAGATTTAGCCCCTACCTACATAGTCTCCTATACACACATAATATTAGTCCTCCTCTTCTTGAGAATCTTCACCTACTCTACAGACTTACCCTGAAGGATTCCTATGTTCCAAGACTCTACTATTAACTTATCTCCTTTTACCTCTAGCCTACCCCTTCCACCCCTCACCAAACTAGCCTGAACCCCTAGCATAGACCGTATACCTACCCCCGCCCTTCCCTTTTCACCAACTCCCAAACCCGCCCCTAACTACAACCCCCTCAAACATGACACTATTCCATCATCAACCCCTATAGACACTACTAAATAATCATAACCAAACCCTAAAATGACCAACAAACAGACGAACAAAGAAATAAAGCAATAGAAGTAAAATAGTAGGAAAACAACAAGCACACATAGGAATATGCTATCTGACCTAATAGCTAGGACAACATAATAATTTCCACCAATAAGCAAGCAAGACAGGCACAATTATAATCCTACGAAATGGAAAGAAAAGAATAAACAAAAAAACCAAAAAACAAAAAACATACATAGAAACTAAATTGTAAAGGGTAACTAAATAATCTGGTTCGGATGTCTCCGGGATACTCTTGCGATAGCTCGTAATGGAAATTTTGGTGTCAAAATTAGTTGCCAGAATAGGGTCACCAGAAATAGGCCGTTGGAATATCGTCAGAGCATCTCTTTGCTATTGCCTGAAGTTGGTTGCTAGTTATTGTCAATCCAACTATTATAATTGGTTCTGATTGGTGCTGCCCTCTATGACATCACCAGAGTCAAGGCAATGAAAACTCAAATTCTACCAGTGATAGTAGTAGCCAGGTTGAAAAGGACCTCTCTCTCTCGAGAGTTGAGTAGAGAGAGAATTGAAGAAAAAGAGAATGAAGCAGAGAGAATGGATCTTACCTATGCTGGCACGTCAACGCCATCGTTGAAATCAAATTCAAAGTAGTCGGTCAGTCCAAGTGACTATTTAAATAGAACGTTAGAGAGGGCAAGAACATTCAGAAGAGAGGATATGTCATAATTCATTTTTCTATGATTAAATAAGAAATTATTTTTAAAAAAAATTAATAAATATCTTGGTAACCTTTGAGGGATTTTGCAACTTTTCTAGCACAAGCTTCACAATGCATCATTCACAATAATTATCTAAGAGAATAAAAATAACTCATTCATTATACGTATTAGGATAAATTTTTTAGTATGGGAGTTCATTAGATATGTAATAAGGTCAAATAATACCCCTAACACCATGTTAATTTTAAAGTTCTCAAAGTGATTGAGTTTTGAGCTAAGATTGAACTAGGTTGCATTTTAAAAGATCTTATCTATTTGAATTTAAAGAGTAATGGGTCCTCATACCCACCAAATGAGAGATATATGAGTTTTTATTACTACGCGCCTAACTATTTATAAATCCACCTATGGAGTAAGAAGTTATGGTCATCTTACTTAACACTATCAGAGCTAAAAATCTAATAGTTCTAGCAGTAATTGGGTAGTATTTTATGTTAGTTTTTACTTTATTTAGGGTTACAACACAAACATTTTTTTGACATCCTTAGAGAAGCAATTTCCATCTTCTTAGGTGGAAATTTTTTATTGTGGTAAACTTCTTCCCTCATCTTCTTTATTTTTTAGTACATCAACATCCTAGAATTATTAGAAAAACATTAATGGTCAAATTTTAGGATTTGAACCCTATGTTCTTGGTATTTTGGAAAAAACCTATGGGTTGGGATAACATAATCAAGAATTACTCCTACATTGTTAGTTAATGATTCCAGGCATGAATTCATCATTCTAAAATATTAAATTTATGGTTTGTAACACCAAATTTAATAAAATAGAGATCTTTACCCTTGAAACTTCATTATTGGAGATGGTTGAATATGATAAAGCTTTTAATGGATAATTGACCCTTGTCTAATGTTTTATATAGGACTAAGGGTTGAACTAGTGGGTTAAGTTTCCAAATTAGTTATTTGAAGTTTAATTTCTTAGTTATTATTACAATTTTATAATTTCTTGATATATGGGCTAATGGAAGCAAGAGGGAAATAAAAGAGTAATTTTGATGCAGCTTGCTTGTTCTAAAATAATCGGTAAAGCAAAGTTGATGTTAACTTATAATAGAATTTGGCTATATGTACTTAATTTTCATAGTAACGTCAGAAGATTTTATGTTCTATCCATTCAACCACGGTGTTTTGATGGACTAAATTATTAAAAATCCAATTAGGCTTAAAGACTATCATGGATTATTGTTTTATTCAACTATTTTGAGAATGTGGCACAAAAATTGGTGAAATATGCTGAGACTGATAGTTAGTTGAAAGTAATGTAATAATAAGACATTTCTATGTTATTGTCTTGTATGGTTCCCTTGAAGTATATTTATGTTTGTATGACTTAATTGATAAATTATAGAGTTATTATGTGGATTTGAATAATAATAGGAGAATTAGGCGCCATTCTAATTTGGATACTAATAGCTAATCTTCTAATAATAGGTTAAATTAATGTTGTAAACATTTGAAGTTATAGTCATGTGGGCAAGAAGATAATTTTGTAGATAGATTATGCTAAGATGATGTGACAATATTACTTAAGATGATGTTCCTTTATAATCTTCATTTTCAAATCCTTTGACACCCTAGAAGTATTAGAACAACCTTTAATGGTGAATGTTTTGGGGATTTAAACCTTAAGTTCAAAACATTTTGGGGAAACCTATGGATCGCAGAAGTATTACCTAAAATTACTCAAAGGTTTTTAATTAATGAATACTAGCATGAATTAGTGATTATGAAAAATGAAATTGATAGTTGGAGACCTCAAATTTAATAAATGAGACCTTTATCCATTAAACTCCTCTAATGGTGATAGGTGAATATGATGAATCTTTTTAATATGTAATTTACCCTTGGATAATGTTTTATAATGTGAATAATGGTGGTACTGGAATTTGAATTCCCAAATTAGTTGTTCAAAGAGTAATTGCTTAATTATTCTAATAATTGTGTGATTTCTAGATATTTGGGAAAATGGAAGCATGATAGGAAAGGAAAAGCAATTTTGGTGCAGCCTGCTTGATTTTGGATCTTTGGTATAGGTAGGTTGATCTTAACATATAGTAGATTTGGGATAGATACACTTAATATGTATAGTAACCTTGGGGATTTTCATTGTTTCATTGTCTTAAGCCTTTGGACATGTGTTTGGATTGATTAAATTATTAAAAATCAAGTAAGTCTTAAATATTATCATAGATTAGTGTTATACTCAACTTATAATACGTGTGGAATGAAAATTTATAAGATATTGTGAGATTGACACTTGGTTAAAAGTACCATACTAATTAGATAATTTTATGCTATTGTTTTTCATAGATCCCTTGATGAGTATTTGTATTTTCACTTGATTGATAAATTATTGAGTTAATTTATGTAGGTGAATAATAAAAGAAGAATTATGTGACCTTCTTATCTCTAGATTGGTCCATAATGTCCTTAAAAGAGGTGAAACCAACATTATGTGTGTTTGAAATAAGAGACATGAATGCTAGAAGATAATTATGAAGATTGATTATGTTATGAGTATATGATAATATCATTTATGAAGATAGTTTAATCCTTGATAATATAGTTGGATATCCATGTATGGTCCGATTATTATGAAAATTATACTGGGATCAGGGTTGGTCAGGTTTGGAAAATGATATTTGGGATTCTTGTGTGGTTTAACTTATGACAACGATATTTGGGATCTTATGGTAGTATAATTATTGATAATGATATTGTTGATCCTTGTTAGGCATGATATTTGGTGATTATATTTGATCATTAAGTGCTATTGGTTCATCCATGCATGAATATATTCTTAATGAGAATGCTTGTTAATGATGCCTGAATAAGTGATTGGTTAAATTTAAATGATTTTTATTATTTCAACAACCATAGAAACTTTAACTTAAGGTAATTCGTGTAGTTGATGTTACTAACATAATGTAAATTGACAAAGTACAAAAAATTTGTTGTTTCATGTAATATAAACAGAAGAGATGATGATAATAGTTTTACTTGATACTTGTAAGTTGAACCTTAACCATTTGATTAATATTTTTCTAGATTATTTGGTTAAGGGACTTGAATGATCTTATAAGGATAAGCGTGTTGATGTCCTGAAGATAGACTAACTGGTTGTACAATATCCAGAATGGCTATAAATTAATATAATGGGTAATGTTTTAAGGATGTGAATAAACTGATACTATGATAATGATCATAGGATTAGTAAGGAGGTTGGGCTGCTAGACAAACCTAGTAGTTAGCTCGTTATAATTTAATATTGTATATATGTTTACTGTATGGGAATAAATATTTATTAGTAGTATCACTCGAATATGGTGTCGTTAACTAGATAAGGTTGGTGAAATGAGTTAGTTTTGCTATAGTTGATTATCATTTGGTGTAGGGTCAACTGAGTGGTGGAGGTATTAGATGTATGTATGCATATTCATATCTCTCTGGTCGATACATGATAATACTTGGTTGGTGTTGTCCTTTAAGGTGCTGAGGTATAATGTAGGGTCTAAAAACTTAATATAAGTTGTGGTGAGAATATATATAATAGTTGAACCCATTGTGGTGTGTTGGTGGTGTTGTGTTAGTTATAGCATTGGTTAGGGTGTATGTAACCCACTAAACTAGTTCGCAGTGTTGGAATACAATCAAATATCTATTGTCTTTTGTTAGCATTATATGGATTGGTGTTTAATGAAGGATTATGATGTATCGATTTGTGGGTTTAAGTTATCAAAGGGTAAGAGGACAAGTTTAGAAACCCAAAGAATATTTTAGTGCATAAAATTAGTTGGAAAAACTCCATTAGGAGTGATTATTGCGGAAAGGTTACTTTGTAATATCAAATTTCTAGAAGTGTGTTATGAAATGGAAAACTTCGGACAAAGTACCAAGTTAATGCCTTTCACCGCTATAGCGCAAAATTTACCACAACGGTATTGCATATTCTTATCATTCCCCCCACTATTTCCGCTGTCATCCCAAATGTTCATGAGTCATAATATTGTGTGGTGTTTATGGTATTATGGATGACTCATTACTTAAATTTCACTACAAATCATATTCATTGGGTTATAGTTATCATGCTTTGTTCCTAAAGCTTAATGGCCTATGTTGCTTAGGCTGGATGAGTATATAGAATTCTTAAAACTATATTATAAACTCTCCTTGTCCCCACGGAATAGTGGGTAAACTAGAATCTAATGTAATAATCTGTTTCGTCATTATCAAAAATGATTACGTAAAAGAACAAATAACACATTCATCATAAGTATTAGGAAATTTTTTTTAGTATGGGAGTGAATTAGACATGTATTAAGGTCAGATAATACCCCGAGCACCATGTTAATTTGAAAGTTCTCTCAGTGATGTAGTTTTGAGCTAGATTAAACTTGGTTACATTTTAAAGGATCTTATCTCCCAGAATTTAAAGCATAATGGGTCCTCATACCCACCAAATGAGAGATATACGGGTCTTCATTCCAATGCATCTAACTGTTTATTAATCCGCCATTGGAGTAAGAAGTTATGGTCGTATTACTAAACACTATTTGATCTAAAAATCTAATTGCTACAGAAGTAACTGGGCAATATTTTATAGGTTACAACATAAATATTTTATTCAAAAGCCCTTTAAAAGAAATTTCCATATTCTTAGGTAGAAATTCATTGATGTGGTAAGTTTCTTCCATCATCTTCTTCATTTTTCAATACTTTAACATACTAGAATCATTAGAAAAAACATTAATGGTCAAACTGGGCATTTGAACCCTATGTTCTTTATATTGTGTGGAAAACCTTTGGGTTTGGGTAACAACACCTAGAATTACTCCAAATTTTTTAATCAATGATTCCACGCTTGAATTTATGATTATAAAATATGAAATTGATTGTTTGTGACATTGAATTAATAAAATAGAGATCTTTATCCTTGAAACTCCACTAATAGAGGTGGTTGAATATGATAAAGCTTTTAAAGGGTAATTTAAGCTTTTCTAATGTTTTAGATAATGAATAAGGGTTGAAGTAGTTGGTTAAATTTCAAAACTAGTTATTTGAAGAGTAATTTCTTAGTTACTCTTGTAATTTTATGATTTCCAGATATTTAGGGTAATGGAAGCATGAAGGACATAAAAGAGTAATTTTGATGCAACTTTCTTGTTCTAAGATATTCGGTCTAGCTAGGTTGATGTTAACTTATAATACATATCAATGATATGCATTTCATTTTGGTAGTAATGTCGAAAGATTTCATGTTGTAGGCATTAAAGAATGGTGCTTGGATGGATTAAATTATTAAAAATCTAGTTAGGCTTAAATATACGAGGTAACCTTGAGTGAAGTACATATGAGGTAAAAATCTAAATAGAATCTTCTTAATAGTACATACGAGTTAACCCTAAGTGAAGTCAATATTCACCACCTCTCACTTCCAAGTTGGAATACGAATTCTGTGTCATACTAGCTGGTCTTCGATGCTCAACCTTAACCTGTTGGCAATTTGGATACTTGGCCTCAAATTCTATGATATACTTCTTTATTCCATTCCATTATTAACTTCTCACGGGTCATTACACATCATTATGGCTCCTGTGTGAAATATAATACTGAGAATTATGATTTTCTATAAGCAACCATCATCTTAATTCATCTACATCAATAGAACATTTTCAGCCATGAGAATGAAGAACACAATCTCCCCCTTAGGAGAAAATTTTAACTTTTTGACTTTGGACTGCTTCCTTTAACTTATTCCAAATTGGATAGCTATCTTTCCTCACTTTCACCTCTACCATTGTGGAATATTTTGAACCATTCAAAACTAGAATACTACCTTCTGCTGAATCAAGCAACCAATCTTCCATTCTAGCAATTCTGTGAAGATCACAAACAAATTCTTTCTTCTCAATCTCTACATGAGTAAAAATACCCATCGACATCCTTCTAAAAGAATCGACTATTAGATTAGCTTTACTCAGATGATAGACACTTATGTTATAACAATTCAACAACTCGAGTCATCTTCTTTGATAAAGCTTTAAATCTTTTTGACTAAACACATTCTAAAGGCTCTTGTGATCATTGACCACATCAATATGAACTCTCTATAAATTGTGCCACTAAATATTTTTGGCACAAACAAAAGCTACTAACTCAAGGTCAAAAGTCAGATAATTCTTCCCATGGAGTTTCAGTTTTCTAGAGGCATACCAGATGACCTTGCCATGCTATATCAACAAAAAAACTAGGCTAATTCATAAAGCATCAAAATAAATAATAAACTTATCTAGACCCTCTAGAAGGGTCAAAACTAGAGTAGAAGTGAGTTGACCCTTCTACTCCTGAATATTCTTTATACAAGTATTGGACCAATGAAATTTGACTTTCTTCTAAGTCAATCTAGAAATAGGAGAATCAACACTGGAAAATCAAATCACAAAGCATCTATAGTAACTAGTTAAACGTAATAAACTCCTAATGTCTCATGGAGAGATGAGTGTAGTCTAGTTCTTAACTTCTTTATTCATTTGAGGATCAACCTGAATTACCTTACCAAAACTTATGTGACCAAGCAATTTTAGTGGTTTAAAACAGACTTCAAATGAGATAAACTAAGTGAATGACGATCGATCTTTGGGAGTCTTCAGGAAAATCCTCAAATCCTTTGCATATTTATCCATACTTTTAGAAAAACAAGGATGTCATCTATAAATATAATGACAAACCATACACTACTTGAACAACCTGTTCATCAATTTTATAAGTTGGTTAAACAATTCATAAATCTTAGATATGGATATTATTATGAACTGTGACTTTGTTCAACTAGAAATAATCGATGAACAGTATGAGGGATCCATTTTTCATACATATGAAAATAAATGTAGCTTACCATGGAGGTATGCTAGGTCTAATGATACCTTTATCAAAGACGTCCTTTAGCTGTTTCTTTAATTTCTTAAGATCACCTTGATCCATTCTTCATGTAGAAATTCAGATAGGATTAGTATTTAGAAGGTCTATTTTGAAATATTTTTCTTGCTTAGAAGGGACTTCGAGAATACATTTGGGAAACACTTTTTGTAAATCATTTACAACTGCGATTATGTAAAGATTTATAATTTAAAAATTGGAATTGTTAACCCAAACTAGATGGTAAATGCAACCTTTAGAGATTATTTTTTGTCCTTATTTATGTTACAAACTAGCCTTTAGGCATTAAAGTACTATCCTTCTATTCTAATACTTGATCATTATAAAACTAAACATAATGACGATTTCTACTTTATACTGGGCATAATAGGTATGTAACAAATCCCTTCCAAGAATGATGTGAAAAGTTGTCATCCCTAACTCTACTAGATAAACTTAGATGATTTCTTGGGAAACTATGACTAGAAAATTTCTATATACCATTTCAGCTATGACGGAGTCACTAACATGAGTTGACATTGATAAAGGTTTTGAAAGGGCTTTATGGCTAATACCATAATCTAATATAATATAAAGAGTCATAAAGAATAGTGTGGCTCAAGGATATAACAAGAAATAGAAAAAAATATGAAAGACTAGTAATGTAAAAGTTACTATGTCAAGGGAACCCTCCTTATCCTACCATGTCGGTAAAGAATAAAACATATTCTAATAGGGTCCCCCCACCAGAATTATATGCGGCAGTTGGGAGACCTACTGGAGATACTGACAGAGAAGACTTGATTTTTAGATGAGTAAATATCCCAACCGTGATGTAATTTGGTAATCCCTCAGCATATGACCTAGCTTGCCACATCCAAGAAAACATTAATTTTAGGACTTACACTTCTATTGGATGTTATTACCACACTTCTTGCATACTAAGAATGTGTATCCACTAGTAATTATTCCCTATGAATTTTTGCCCAATAATATATCTCAATACTCTTGTCTTAACTTGGGTACTGGGCACTATGAGAGGATGGGGTTTGAGATTAAGATCTTTGATGAAACTAGGAGCTTTACAAATACTCAAATTGTACTAAGAATAATAAAAGTACTGTGTGCTTTCTCTATTTGTATCCATTTCCTTCTCCTTAATCTTTGCTTCTTCAATATGTTGAGCCTAAGTCTTAAGTCTTGATATGTTTCTTTATTGAACTGTATATTTTTCCTACACTTCTTGAAAACTAATTCAGAGACACCTTAAATGAACTTCCTCATATGGGAAATTGAACAAACTACACTCCCTAGACCTTACTGAAAAAGTTGAGTAACCTACAAATTATATACCTTCATGGCCATGTTATCCTTTTTCCAATAGATGAAATCATCCACCCTAACTTTCCTTAACTCAGGGGGAAAGATTTTATATAAAAAGCAATCATGAACTTATCCTAATATAACGGGCGAACATTAACACATTTACTCTATTTCCGCTCTTTGGACGAAATACTGAGACAATTCCTTAAACTGATAGGCAACTAAGTATGAACATTCTACTGAAGTAATACAAATAATTTGAGAGATTTCGTGAACTTTATCAAGGAAATCTTGTGAATTCTCCTCAACCATAAACCCATGGACTAAAGAGGTTTCATAAAACTGAAGTTCTAAACTCCCATTATTAGATTAGCTGGTAAATCAACCTCCTGGTTAACCTCAGTTATCAAATCCTGAGCAAGCACCTAAAATACAGGAGATCATTTGCATTTCTATACACCTGAGTGTCATTATTTATGCGCGTCTAGCTTAGTTTTGGGGAAAATTTTATGTAATTAATAAAGTATAAAGTGTGTATTTGTGTGTTTTTGTGTGAAGTTGCATGTTTAGAGTGGTTAATGTCCTTTCCAAACAAATAAAGAGATAAAATAATCTAGTAGAGTTTACATGGAAAAACTAGTTTTGCTAGTCTATGTTATACTTAATCTAGCATACATTAATCAACTTGACTATGTTGTATGGACTAATTTTTGTTATTAGATATTGTAAAAGAATACTGTACCTACTTTAGGTAATAAATAAAGCCACACATTTGTAATATCCGTGCTTATTCCTAGCTAAAAATCATCTCAAGGATGCTAGTACTTGCTTTGAAATACGAATCGATTTTTGTACCCATGGTATTTTTGAGATTTCTACTTTCTATCATGTTGAAAATTGAGTTCGTTTTCTAACGATACCAATTTAGTCCAAATCCAACAGCAGACAAGGAAGTTATGGATTATTTACTCAGAAATAACCGAAATGCCCTAGTGCAATGTCCAAGTTGATGGACCGCCAAACAAGTGATGGACCACCACTTTGACTGTCATAGCCAAGGCAGCAGGCCCACGTTCTGGATAAGGATTGAAGGACTAGCGGATGGACCATCATATTTTTGACGGACCGTCATCCAGTTCGTCAACTCTTATCCAGTGAACCCCATTTCTAGTCCACATAAGATGGTAATAAAGATGGACCATCAAGTTTCTAACAGACCATCAGTCGGGTCATCACACACCACGTTCAGATTATTTTTAGGCCATTTTAATCGGGGTATTTTGGTCACTTACCACTCACCTATATATACCTAGATAAGTTCGAATTCAACTATTTTGCTCATTATTATTTCACAAACAAAAACTATGGTTTCTCTCTAAATTTAATCTCCAAGAATAAGACCCAATCTTCTTAAAAAACATCAAAGGATTTCAAATCCTTCAAGTTCAAAAACATCTAGAACCTTAAGTCAGGTATGCGTAGTGTTCATCTATGGATCTATTTCATTCATAGAGCTCAAGAACCATGTTTTAAATATTATTTTATGATTGTCTTGTTTTGATATGAGCATGTACATGTTAATGATTGTTGTTTAAGTTTGAAGATGATATCTAAAGGTGTTTTAAATGAAGTATATATGTTTGTTAGTTGAAACCCATGATCTTTATGTGGCTTAATATGGTGAAATTCATGAAAATACTTAAGCTAAAAGAATGCATGAAAAGTTTTTGATAATATGCCTAGGATGATAGATTTCTTGTCCCATGATTTAATAGTACTTAAATGACAAGTCCATGCTCTATGCTTTATGATTTCCCATGAATTCCATCTGAGTGATATGTGTTGTTGTTGTGATATGGATTGACCATGATATTGAAGCTATGCAAGTATATACATATTGTATGAATTTTCCTTCCATGTATAAGATGTTGAGAACAATGCTTAGTGTGAAATCCCCTACTCATGATATTATAAATTATGGACTCTACTCTTACGATCAAGTCTGTCATGTTTGTCAATTTCCTTTCATTGAGTGTTGGGGGTAGTTGTACCCAAAAAATATTATTGTGTGCCTAGAGCCATATCGTGATATCATGATAATATCAGTCAAGACATGATCTATAGAACTCAATCAGTCATGTGACTCAGGAAACCTCAGAAATCTCATGATCTTTGTTAATTCTCATATAGTAGTACTATTTCATTAGTCAAGGGATGTCAGTTATTCGGTTCATGTACCGTTTGTTAAATCATATTCAGTCTCTTCAACTAGGAGTAGAACTTAGCATCAAGTTATCCCGAAGATGGGAACTCACCTACCAGTTTAGGGAGTGATTCTTAGTAATCATCATTGTGTTCCAGAACTATATAGCCAGCTTAGGTTGATACATCTTAACCTGTCAGATTAGGGTTGATGAGGTGGCTTAATATATTAGTTTAGGGTTCCCACCATTGTTATTTTGGGTACCTACTAGATAAGGGTCACTCACAGCTATCCTTACCAGTGGCGCGGTATTGACACCCTTCCTGTCAGGGCAGAGATTGGACCCCAACTTAGCTATATACATTATTGGGGCATGTCGGTCAAACAACTACCTCCCACAGTTTCAGTCACAGTATCAACAAAAGAAATTAGATAGTTCTTTAGATTTTAGTAATTTAGGACTATCAGATATAGTTAACTCAATTACAGTACAAAACTCAGGTAGTTCCATCAGATTCAGGACTATCAAAGACACAACCCCCTATGTTATCATGATTCCAGTGTTATTTATGTTAGATATCAGTAATCCATGTATTAATGTACATATATAATTATCATGTATTCATGATTGCAGTTACTATGTATGCATGTTTGTACTTTTACGTCAGTCAAGTTGCATTGTTCATGCATGTAAACCCTTTTGCATTTAGCCTACCTCACTCATATACTCAATATACCCAGTTGTACTGAACCATTTGCTCTATGGTGCTTTCTTTCATGTTACACCATAGGTTCATAGATAAGAGCTCTAGATCAGCAGTAGTAGTAGCATTCCAATCGATGAGTTGCAGTTGTTTTGGGTATTTATTACCCAATATGGATGTTATGATTTTTCAGATATTTTATTCAGTTGAACCTTATGTACTATTGTTCATGTTTTTTGCATAATTACATTATATATTCCAGTATACATATACAGATTCAGTCATGGGTTAGCTTATGGTCCCTCAAGATCATAGGCACCGTGTAGCAATTCGGTTTAGAAAACTAGGGCATTACAAACTTCGTATCAGAGCCAGGTTCAATAGAGTCCTAGGAAGTCTGAAAGCCGCATGTAGTAGATTCTTGTGCATGGGTATATTGCGTGCCATATTTATATGCAAGAGGTTATAATATGATTTGGAACAACTTCCTTTCTTTCCGTATTCATATCGTGCTAGTCAGCATAATCACAAGTTAAACTCTCAGTATAATCCATTTTTTTGTTATTTCAGAATATGCCTCTAAAGAGAAGAAACCAGCCAGCTCCTCAGCCCGAAGATCCTTTGGGCAAACCAATTTCTCATGCGGAGCTTAGGGCTGCATTCCCGACACTTGTTGAGTTTGTGGCTGCCCAAATTGAATGGCCACCAGTTATTCCAGCTAATCCAGTGGCCAACTCAATCATAGCTAGGATTCAGGACTTTACCTGAATAAACCCTCCATCTTTCATTGGGTCTAAGTCTGATGAAGACCCTCAGGAGTTCATTGACCAAGTCCAGAAGGTCATAGCTATCATGGGAGTTACTTTTTGTTAGAGTGCCGATTTAGCCTCCTACCAGTTACAGGATGTTGCTCACACTTGGTACAAATAGTAAAAGTTTGATAGGTTAAAGGATACAGGTCCTATAGAGTGGGAGGAATTTGTCACGAATTTCTTAGACATATTATTTCCCCAAGAGCTGAGGGAGGCAAAAGTTCTAGAGTTCATCAACCTCAGGCAGGGAAATATGATGGTTAAGGAGTATTCTCTCAAATTTTCTCAGCTAGCTAGATATTCCCCTCATGTGGTTACAGATAACAGGGCTAAGATGAGCAAGTTCATCTCAGGGGTAAATGATAGCGTGGTAAATGAGTGTAAGTCTGTAATGCTAAACAGTGATATGACTTTAGCTAGGCTCATGAATTATGATCAATAGATAGAGGAGAAAAAGATTAGTTGCAATGTAGCTCTGTTAAGCGGGTAGCGATATTTGTTTCGGTTGTTGCAAGCCAGGCAACAGGATTAGAGAGTTTCTGTAGTCAGGTCTACAGGGTCAACAGAATTGCTCCAGAGCCCAAATAAGTAGAGTGCCACTTCCAGTGCTACTAGTGGGCAATGCCCAAACAGACTCTATGCTCTTCTAACCTGATAGGATCAGGAAAATTCTTCTGATATTATTACTGGTACATTGTAGATTTTCCATGTTCATATTTATGATTTGCTAGATCCAGGAGTATCCTTAACTTTTGTTACTCCTTATATTGTAGGTGATTTTGGAATCAGTCCTAAAATTTTAGTATATCCTTTTGCAGTCTCTACCCTAGTTGGTAAAACTATCATAGCTCGACGGGTATACAGGAATTGTCCGGTTATGATATTTCAAAAAGCCACATCAGCAGATTTAGTCTAATTAGAAATGACTGGTTTTAATGTGATTCTTGACATGGATTGGCTTCATTCCTGCTATGCCACAGTCGACTGCAAAACTAGTGTAGTTCAGTTTTAGTTCCCGAATGAGCCCGTCCTAGAATGGAAGGGTAGTACTGCATCTTTCAGGGGTTAGCTTGTTTCCTACCTTTGGGTAAGGAAAATGATTTCTAAGAGGTGTGTGTATCATCTTGTGCATGTTAAGAATTTTAGTTCTGAATCTCCTAGTTTTGAATTAGTCCCAATTGTAAATGAGTATTCAGAAATATTTCTCGAAGATCTTCCAGGCATTCCTCCCAAAAGGAAAATAGACTTTGGCATTGATCTTCTTCCAGATACTCAACTTATTTCTATTCTGCCATATAGAATGGCACCAGTAGAACTCAAAGAACTAAAAGATCAGTTGAAGGATCTCTTAGATAAGGGATTCATATCGCCTAGTATATCCCCATGGGTTGCACAAGTCTTATTCGTGCATAAGAAAGACGGTCCTCTCAGGATGTGTATTGGTTACCATCAGCTCAACAAAGGTATGGTCAAGAATAAGTATCCTCTTCCCAGAATAGATGACTTGTTTGACCAACTTCAGGGTGTCAATTATTTCTCCAAGGTAGACCTCAGATCAGGCTACCATCAGCGCAAAGTTAGAGAATATGACATCTCAAAGACAGCTTTACGTACACGGTATGGTCACTTTCAGTTTCTAGTTATGTCCTTTGGTCTTACCAATGCCCTAACCGCTTTTATGAACTTAATAAACCTTGTGTTCAAGCAGTAGTTGGAAATGTTCGTCATAGTCTTCATAAATGATATCCTGGTCTATTCCTGCACAGAGTATGATCATTCAGACCATCTCATGAATGTCCTTAAGACTTTTAGAGATCACCAGCTATTTATCAAATTCAGCAAGTGTGAGTTTTGGCTAAGATCAGTAGAATTCCTTGGCCATGTTTTTTCCAGTGATGGCATTAAAGTAGATCCTTAAAAGATTGAAGCAGTAAGAAACAAGCCTCGCCCTATCACTCTGTCAGATATCAGTAGTTTTTTAGGATTGGCTAGTTATTATAGATGGTTTGTTAAGGGATTTTATTCTATTGCATCCCCTATGTCCATATTGACTCAAAAGAAGGTCAATTTTAAGTTGTCAGATTCTTGCGAGAAGAGTTTTTTGGAGTTGAAGACTTGACTCACCTCAGCTTCAGTTCTAGCTCTTCCAAATTTTTTAGACGATTTCGTAGTCTATTTTGATAAATCTAGAGTGGGTCTAGGTTTTTTCCTTATGTATAATGGTAAGGTCATAGCCTATGCCTTTTGACAGTTAAAGCCCTATGAGAAGAATCATCCTACTCATGATCTTGAGTTAGCAGCCGTAGTATTTGCCTTGAAGATTTAGAGGCATTATCTATACGGAGTTCATGTAGATGTCTTCACAGATCATAAGAGTCTCCAGTATGTCTTTTCTCAGAAAGATCTCAATCTTCTTTAGAGAAGGTGGTTAGAACTTTTGATAGATTATGAAACGAGTATTATTTATCATTCGGGTAAGGCCAATGTTGTGGCTAATGCTCTCAGTAGACTCTCTATGGGTAGTGTTTCTTGCTTTGGGAATAGCAAAAAGAAGATAGCTTAAGAAATCCATCAACTCCCCAGACTAGGCGCTCACTTAGTTGATTCTTCAGAGGGTGGTTTATGTGTTTAGAGTAGTTCAGAGTCATCTCTAGTTTCAAAGGTAAAAGAAAAGTAAGAAAGGAATCCTAGCCTTGTTAAGCTAAAAGAGTCATGTCAAAATCAGAGATTAGAGTTTTTCTCCCAAGGGGGAGATGGGGTTCTTCATTGTCAGGGTTATCTGTGCGTTCCAGGTGTAGATGACTTGAAGTAGGGAATTCTTATAGAAGCACATGGTGCATGATACTCAATTCATCAAGGGGCCACTAAGATGACCATGACCTGCGGTAAATCTATTGGTGGAGTGGGATGAAGAGAGATGTTGTAGAGTTTGTGGCTAAGTGTTCTACATGTCAGAAAGTTAAGATTGAGCATCAAAATCCTAGTGGACCCATCCAAGAGTTCACTATTCCTACTTGGAAGTGGGAATACGTAAACACAGACTTCGTAGTAGGTTTGCGCCAAACTCTTCATGAGCACTATTCAGTTTGGGTTATTGTAGATAGGATAATCAAGTTAGCTCATTTCCTTCTAGTTCATACCTCTTATTTAGCTAAGGATTACACCAAACTTTATATCAGGGAGTTGGTCAGATTACATGGTGTTCCATTATCTATTATTTTAGATAGAGGTACCCAGTTCACTTCTCACTTCTAGAAAGCATTCTAAAAGGATCTTGGTACCCAAGTCCATCCCGTTATAACCTTTCATCCTTAGACAGATGGTAAAGTAGAAAGGACCATTTAGACTCTTGAAGATATGGTAAGGGTGTGTGCAATTGATTTCAAGAGAAGTTGGGATGACCACTTGCCTTTGATTGAGTTTACATACAATAATAACTATCATTCAAGTCTTAAAATGGCATCGTTTGAAGCTCTCTATGGTAAAAGGTACAGATTTCCAATATGGTGGCTCAAAGTAAATAAGGCCTCAGTCAGAAGGCCTCACTTAGTATTCGACGTCTTAAAGAAAGTTCAGTTTATCAGAGAAAGACTTTGGGCTGCTCAGAATAGATCTCAAGTTTGAGATTGGTGCCTATGTCTATCTAAAGATCTCTCCCATGAAGGGAGTGAAGAGGTTCAGCAAGAAAGGGAAACTCAGTCACAACCATGTTGGTCCCTTTAGGATTCTCAGTCATTTATGCAAGGTAGTTTATGAGCTTGAATTGCCTTTATATTTAGCCTTAGTTCATTCGATCTTCCATGTATCCTATCTCAAGAAGTGTGTAGGTAACCTAGCAGCTGTAGTCATTATTCAGAGCATTGATGTTCAGAACAGTCTATCTTATGAAGAGATTCCAATCGAAATCTTAGACTATCAGACTCATCGATTGAGGAACAAAAAGGTCCCTCTAGTTAAGTTTCTTTAGTAAAATCAGTCCGTCGAGGGAGCTAGTTCAGAAGGAGAAGTAGATATGTGTACTAAGTATCCTTACCTCTTCTCTGCCGATTTAGATCAAGTTTAAAGTAATAGTTTGCCTTAAGCTTATTTAGTTTCATATTCATGTTCTCCTTTATAAATGTGGTATCTACTACCATCTTATACTCTGTCGTGCATTCATGTATCAGTTTAGTTATAAAATCATGCATCAGCTATGCATTATCATCTTGAGAAACTCAGTTTCTTAGTACACACAGTCACACATTCATGTATCAGTTAGCCATGCATCAGATATGCATGAGTTCAGTATATTTAGTATGTCAGTCATGAATTCATGTCTCAGTCACTCATGTTCAATTCATGTTCATTTATTATTTTACCTCTTAGTCAGTCTTATTTGAGGATGAATGTTCTTAAGGCGGAGATGCTGTAATACCTGTGCTTATTCCGAGCTAGAAATCATCTCAAGGATGCTACTACTTTCTTTGTAATAAAAATCTATTTTTTAACCCATGGTATTTTTGATATTTCTACTTTATATCACGTGGGAAATTGAGTTAGCTTTCTAACGATACCAATTTTTTCCAAATCCGACAACAGACGAAGAAGTTATCGATGTTTTACTCAGAACTAACCAAAATGCCCAGGTGCGATGTTCAAGTTGACAGACCTCCAAAAAAGTGAAGGACCGTACTTTAACTGTCACAGCTAAGGAAGTAGGGCCACGTTTTGGATAAGGATTGACGGATGAGTGGACGGACCATCAGATTTTTGATGGACCATCATCCAGGCCATAAACTCTTATCCAGTGAACCCCATTTCTGGTCCACTTATGACGGTCGAAATGAGGACTATCAAGTTTCTGATAGAACGTCAGTCAGTTTGTCTCATGCCACTTTCATTTTATTTCCAGCCCATTCTAACAGGGGTATTTTGGCCAATTACCACTCGCCTATCTATACCCAGATGAGTCCAAATTCAACCATTTTGCTCATTATTATTTCACAAACAAAAACTAGGGTTAATTTCTAAATTTAATCTCCAAGAATAATACCCAATCTTCGTCAAAAAAAATCAAATGATTTCAAATTCTTCAAGTTCATAAACATCAAAAACCTTGAGTCAGGTATGAGTAGTGTTCTTCTATGGATCCATTTCATTCATAGAGCTCAAGAACCATGTTTTAAATATTATTTTCTAATTTTCTTGTTGTGGTATGAGAATATACATGTTGATGATTGTTTTTTAAGTTTCAAGACGATGTCTAAAAGTGTTTTCATGAAGTATATGTGTCTGTTAGTTGAAACCAATGATCTTTAAGTGGCTTAATATGGTGAAATTCATGAACACACTTAATCTAAAAGAATGCATGCAAAGTGTTTGATCATATGCATAGGATGATAGAATTCATGTCCCATGATTTAATAGTTCTTAAATAACAAGTCCATGCTCTATGTTTATGATTTTCCATAAATTCCATGTGAGTGATATGCATTGTTGTTGTGATATGGATTGACCATGCTATTGAAGCTATGCAAGTATATACATATTGTATGAATTTTCCTTCCATGTATAAGATGTTGAGAACTATACTTAGTGTGAAATCCCCTACTCATGATATTGTAAATTGTGGATGCTACTCTTGCGATCAAGTCAGTCATATGTGTCATTTTACTTTTTTTAAGTCCTGGGGGTATTGTGCCCAGAAAATATAGTTGTGTTCCTAGAGCCATGTTATGTTATAATTATAATCTCAATCAAGCCATGATCTATATAACTCAGTCGGTCATATGACTCAGGAAACCTCAGAAATCTTATGATCTTAGTTAATTCTCAAATAGTAGTACTATTCCATCAGTTAATGGAAGTCAGTTACTCAGTCCATGTATCGTCAGCTAAATCACGTTCAATCTCTTCAGATAGGAGTAGAAGTTAGCACCGAGTGAATCAAAGGATGGTAACTCACTTGCCAATTTAGGGTGTGATTTTTAGTAATCATCCTTATGTTCCAAAACTATGTAGCCAGCATAGGTTGAGACATCTTAACCTGTCAGATTAGAGTTAATGAGGTGGCTTAATTTGTAAGTTTAAGGTTCCCACCTTTCTAATTTTTGGTACCTACCAGCTAAGGGTCACTCAAAGCTATCCATACCAGTGGCGTGGTATTGACACCCTTCCAGTCAGGGTAGAGATTGGACCCCAACTTAGCTATATACGTTATTCAGGCAAGTCGGTCAAACAACTACCTCTCACAGTTTTAGTTTCAGTCTCAGCAAAATAACTTAGATAGTTCTTCAGATTTTAGTATTTCATGACTCTCAAATATAGTCAATTCAGTTACAGTATAAAACTCAGGTATTTCCGTCAGATTCAGGACTGTCAGACATAGCTGCCCATGTTATCATGATTCTAATGTTATTTATGTTAGATAACCATAAAATATGTATTAGCGTATAGATCTAATTATCACGTATTCATGATTACAATTACTATGTCTGTATGTTTGTACTCTTACGTTCATATCAGTTAGTCAGTTAGCATCGTTTATGCATATAAACCCTTTTGCATTTAGCCTACCTCACTCGTATGCTCAGTGCTCCCAGTTGAACTAATGCATTTATTCTATGGTGCTTTCTTTCATGTTACACCATAGGTTCACAGATGAGAGCTCCAGATTAGCAGTAGCTGTAGCATTCCAGTCGCAGAGTTGCAGTGTGTCCTCATCCATTTGAGGATAATATTATTTTATTTCATTCATTAGTTCAGTTCAGTTTTGCTGGACGGAGTTAGTTGGAGACATGTTCCTTCAACTCCTTATTCAGACAATATTTAAAGGCTTTCAAATTTAGTTCAGATTTAAATCAGATTTTAGTTGTTTTGGGTATTCGTTACCCTATACAGATGTTATGATTTTTTAGATATTTATTCAGTTTAACCTTTTGGCCTATTGTTTAGGCTTTCTACATTATTACATCAAATATTGCAGTATACAGGTACAAATATCAATCATGGGTTAGTTTATGGTCCCTTAGGATCATGGGCACCGTGTAGTGATCAAGTTCAGAAAACTAGGGCGTTACAACATTAGCTGTAATGTGTGAAACACAAGGGGCAAGCTTGACATGTCCAATGGATTTGGAAGTGCACATGTAAAACTCCTCAAGCTGAAGAATGTGAAGCTATAAGCCAAAAACTCATCTAAATTAAGATGTAATGTAATAAACCCCATGGAACAACTTTAAATAAAATGTTTGGGAGAGTTTGGACCATCAAAGAAGTATCTTACCATAATATTAAGGTTTCACGATGCCACAAAATATAAAAAAATAAAGTTAGAATGAGTTTAGTCGACCAAGAAATAGCATTATGAAATAATAATGTGTTATATATCTAGTGCGACAAAATACCAGTGTCACAGAGCATAGGATCCATGTCAAAATACATGGCTTTTTTGGTATAAATTTTCCTGCACTATTTATAGGACAGTTATCTTCAATTCTAATCATATTTGGACAACTTGGAATGATTTTGAGGAAGCGAGAAACACAAAGGAGGCTTATCCTGGGATTGTTATTTTTTTCCATTATTTAGTTCTTGTATCGACTACATTAATTTTATAATTGCAAATTAGAATATAAGTGGCTGATACCCTCTTTTTATGATAGAGGCTTAGAACATGAATGCTCAATGTATATTCATGTCGGTATTCTATTGATTAAAACCCATAAGACTACATTTATGTATCTTTTTTAGCCAAGAAAAAGTAACATTAAACTATGAAACAATAAGAAATGTGTTCTTGTCTTTTAGATGAATTAGCGATAAGATTCATGGTTAGGATAGGAACATACCTAATATACTCCATTAAGCTCAAATGTGGGTTGATTTGTAAAGGCATTTCAATTTGTTCTCATGTACTCACTCAATGTTGTATATGTGAGGCTAATTTATATAGATAATTAGAGGCTCGAAAGACAATAATCATGATATTAACTCAAGAATCCAAAATCAAGAGAGATAACTTAACAAATGAGATTGTATAGCTTTGCATGATAGTTCAATATGCCCTGACCCTTGAATCCTCCTATGCTTTTTTTCCAATATTTTTAATTTCCATTTTTATTTATTATTACTTTTAGCATAATAAAACATAAAATAACTTTTATTACAATGAAGACTCGCTGAATCATAATAGTGATACTTGAATTGGATTGTCTGCCAAATGCCAAATCCCTATGGAATTGATATTCAGCTTCCAAGAGCTACTTTATTATTTGAAAAACCAGATACATTTATGTGTACACTTGGTAGCAACGTATTATTTCCACCATTTCTGAGGACTTGAAAAATTATCAGCACTAAAAGCTTGATCTTGACCTCTATATTTGTAGGTATATGTTTGAATCTTAAGAAAGTTAGAAAGGGAGAGGGAATTAATGGAATCAAATCTCTAATATGGGCTACAATTGCACCATTAAGGGAAGAAGTACCACATTTCTATCCAATCATGCAAGTTCAATAGGGAGAGAATATTCTTGCAGCTATGGGTAATGAACAACCATCCCAAAGGACAGTGCATGAAATGCAATCATTCTTGGAACAAATGTAACCTCTAACATTTGCATAATTGATGTAGGAGATAGATGTGAGATTAAATAGAACATTGTTCAATTGTTAAACACAAGTGGACAATTTACATGCTTGTCACATAAAGATCCATATCCATCTTTAAAATTTTATAAATATTAGTTACACATTCATTCCCGTGAAATTCTCCACAGATTACATGAGGATCCTTCTTTTCCCTTTAACACTCTTGGAGAATAAAAGAAATGGTTCAAGGTAGAACCTTCAAATTCAATCACAACTTGGGATGACTTAGAAAATAAGTTCTGATAACGCTCAATCTACAGCTCTCGTGGGAGTGTAAAGCGGTCGTTAGCAAATATAGAACCCAACCTGGGTTGGGTATCGATCCCACAGAGAATAGCTTGGCCAACAAGCAAGAGAAATTACTAGACTTTTAGTGCAAGTCTCGTAGGAAAGGGGGGATTGTAGTATGTAACCAAAACAAGAATGTAAGAACTGAAAATAGCAAAATAAAGAGAGATTGTCACGTGTGTTGTAAACAATGAGAATTGAGGCGTTGGGGTTATGTCCACCTTCTGAGGTATACGTCTCTATTGGCTATGAGTGTGTAGAGTCTTGACATGTAATTGCTTATAGAGAATTGTAGTCGATGGTAAATCCAAGCGTCTCTCGACCTAAACAAGGACTATTTCACTTTAACTCTCTCGAGCTTAAAGCGTGACTAACGGTACGAATTCTCCAAGAAGTTAGTCCAGGTACGGCACTAGCTTTTTAATAGGAAAGGGTGTCCTACTACCTTGACATTATCTCTTTTCCAGACAAATAACTTTTCTCTCGAACAAGTCAGATGTTAGACTGGCGTTGGTCTATGCGTCTTCTTTTCTAGACAAATAACCTTTCTCTCGAACAGGTTAGATGTTAGAATGGCGTGTTCTTGTGTTTGAACCGCAAAGAATGTAGATTTAAGATGAAGAGAATAATGATATAAGCAATATACTTGTCTTGAACTCACAAACTCATAGCTATAGATAGTAACTCATTCGGCTTCCATAACCCCAACTAAGAGATTTAGTTACCCATGAATGCGAAGGATATCACGCTTTGCATGGTGGATGGCGTGAATAGTAGGTGTTTGGCGTGTGGTTTTAGTGATTCCGTAGCAAGTAACGATTCTCTTGTTGTGGAATTTAAGAGTAGAAGAATGAAGAATTGAGAATGGGTTGTAGGAAGATGTCTTAATTGTAAGGAGATGAATGAATTGTCAGAATGTCTCCCCCTCCTTTTCTTCTTTAACATGATAGGGTATTTATAATACTCCTATCCTACTCCTACTAAACTAATAAAATAAATAACCAAATCCTAATATACTAATGAAATCCTTGACCCAATTGTACTAGGGTAAGGTTACAAAATTATAATCCAAATAGAATGATGAAACACATAACCTAATTGCACTAGGTTAATGTATTATGGCAAAAATCCAGCTTTGTGTCTGTAAGTCCCAAAGTCTTCAGAAATGCTGTTTTAGCCCGGGACAGATTTTCCATGCAGCAGATTTAGTCCTTTATGCGTCCAGCTCCTTTCCATCTCGTTTGTGAGCTTTCTTTTGCGTCAAGTAAGCCATAAATTGCTGTATTTTGCATCATTTATACCTGAAACTTTCCTAATCACATTTGTTAGCTCATTTACAGGAAAAAGGACTAAAAGTGTACGAAATAGATAATTAGTTCTCGAAACTAGGCTAAAATATGGGCAAAATATATTGATATAGGCGCGTAATTTCGCCTATCATCAAGTTCCTCAATTGATTATTTCTATCAGGGGATACTTCATGGTTGAGGAGTGAGATTTTAAGTTTCAATAAAAAGCCATACAAATATCTCTATCATGAATGGGAAAGATTCAACTCTCTTAGCTGATATTTCCATTATCACCAACAAACTAATAAGGTATTAGAGCATACTTTTTTCAAAAGTCTTGACCATAGCACAAGAAAAATTTCTAGATTCAGCTGGCATTGGAAAAAACCTATGATGAGTTATATGCTCTTCTAAACTTTATCACACAATGTAATATGGAGTGGAAAGGTTATGTGTCTATTAGAATGTAAAACAAAACCTGTATGTTTGATAGAGGTTGATAATATCACAATATTGATTGCTTTGTTTGCCTTTTTAGAACCAAAAGTGGCTCAGTTCTACAAGCTGAGTATCTCTAACCTTCAAGAATAAGTTAATTCATATTATACTATTCAAACTAGGTGTGAAATTTATGGTACTGGAGATCACTCTTTAGAGAAAATCCAATATTAGATGAATTTTTTGGGCAATGTGCAAAAATGTAATTAAACTATAGTAATACATACAATCAAAACTGGAAGAGTCAACCAAACTATAGTGTTTAGGGAGTTCACTTCTAGATCCCAACCACTATTCTAACCCAGGATCATTATTTGTTTCCACAATTGTGGAAAGGTCTCATATCTTTCTCCCTGTAGTTTCCAATTACAAAATTGTAAGGGAAAATCAGTCTTTTTCTACTCTTTTATTATTAAAACTATGTCATTTTGTGAGTTCCAGGGATTATTATTGGGATTAATGAGACTATAAGCTCTCATTACAAAAATTCTATTCGAGATTTAACTTTTAGAAGAAAAAAAGGTGATTCTCTTTTGCAATTCCATTTAAGGTTCATCTTTCTCGAGAATTAAACTGTAAGGAATTCTTCATAGTACTCATTTAGTGGTAAGTGGGATTTAATCATTGTGTTTTATTTGACCAATTGAATCTAAAAGTTAACTCAATTCGAAAGTTAAGTTCTTTCTCCGAATTTAGGGTTTACGAATATTGGTAAATTCAATGATATCTCATTCTTTTGGTGTCATTGAGTTATCATTATTCTTTAGCATGATGTTCCAGTGTTGTTATCTGACCCTGATCTTAAACCTTAGTCATATTGTTGTTAAATCCATCAGTATTTGATATGAGTCATTGAATTTTGTTAAATCATTCAATTTACAAATCTTACACACTAGTTGCATTCTTCAAAGATGATAGGTTATGAAAACTCGATGACCTAGGATTTCTTACATATACAATTGAATAGTATATTCACCCAGTTTAATTTTTTCAATGCTTTTAAAGAATATATTTATTTCAATTATCAAATAATTACCATCACTATGCACAACAAATTTAGCAGTGCCATTCATTTTTTATTAGTACTTAGCACCAAGCAAACAGAGCGATGAAGGCTTATTCGCTAGTTAGGTTGAGGCCTTTCTTAGAAGTCCCTGATTCCCATAACTTGAGTGCCACTATAGGTTCTAAAGGATCAACTCTTAGATCAGGCTTGACATCTTTTACTTTAGTACACTAGTTTAGTGGATCCACAATATTTAGTATTCGTACACTTGGAAAGGTAAAAACACCCTTCCAATTGGCTTAGAGGTTGGACAACAATTAGATTATATTAGGTTATATTGGTTATTATTATCTCCAAAAGTCCATAGTTATAAGTCAAAGTTCAGATTCTTATATTACCTTATATTTAAGTTAATCAGATTAGTTTACACCATGTGTTCATTACTTGGTTTGGCACTAGTTATTATTCTATAAATTCTATATTTATCTTATATATGTTATTTTCATATGTAACATACTTAGTACATTAAAAATACTAATTACATACTTTCTTTGAACTATATTTTCTTATAATATAGGTTCAGATCCTTAGCATCCTGATCTCTCTTAGGACAATCTCGTCCCATATCAACACTAGCAATTTGAATAAGTCCTTGACATGAGAGGACCATATTCCATATTTTATTTTATTTTGTCTTTGATATTCCTTGTTCTAAAACTGTTAGAGATAGCTAGGGTCATGTTCCAACAACTCAGCTTAGTAGAGCATTTCCAAAACTACTATTAGATGTTTAATTTTGATCTCAGAGTTATTTAGTGATTTTTTATTTCCCTTTGTATATTTATTATATTTTCAAATTTAGCTTTAGCATAAAGTGTTCTTTTATCTATAGTGAACTGTTTTTGTTAGTGTATTTCAAGGTCATGGGTTATCTTTGAGTCATGATTCTAACCATCGTGTTACTACTAGCAAGTATACTCTAGTTGTAACAACTTAGTATTAGAGAATTTTTTTAAGTGTCCTAGGGTGTTTGAAAATCGCGTAGAGTAGATTTTTACTCATGGATGTGAAGTGCGCCACATTTATGAGTGAGATGCTATGAGAAATTTTAGCAAAAGTTTCCCTTATTTCATTATTATGTCATGTGTTAGAGGGTTAGCTTTACTAAAAAATTCTTATAAATCATTATCTATACTTTTATAGAATATGCCTTCAAAGAGGAGTAATGGAAAAGAGTGGAAATCAAAGCAGGGTGGAGAATCAACAAGAACCACTTTACCCAAAAAAAACTCTCTTAGAGAGAAAGTCTCCTATTCCATATTCATAAATATTTATATAGCCAAAGCCCAGTCTGTGACTCCCTAAAATAACCAACCTATCCTAGTACCAGCTAACTCAGCAGCAAATAAAGCTGTGACAAGATTTCAAGACTTCATTTGAATGAATCCTCAAGTATTCTTTAGGTCCAACTAGTAGGATGATTCACTAGAGTTTGTGGATAGTATCTAAAGGGTTATAGAGACTTTGGGTGTTACCCTAACTGGGAGCACTGACTAGCTATATATCAATTGCAAGGGGTAGCTCACACATAGTACAAGTAGTGCACAAAGAATATGGTTTAAAACACAGATGGTTGAGTGCGAGAAGTTTATGGTTGAATTTTTTTATAGGTTCTAACTGCTTGAGTTTAGTGAATCGAAGTGTAGGATTTCATAATTAGAACTAGGGTAGAATATATGTGAAAGATACTTCTCAAATTTATTCAGTTCGTGAGGTACGTTACAGGTATAATTGTTGAGCCCAAGAGCATGTATAAGAAATTTTGTGTGTGGTGTTTCATATGATGTGGGCATGGTGAAAAAGATTTCTATGTTTGTAATGGATATGGAAATCTCTAGTCTAATGGTGTATGCTCAAAAGATATGTAAAGAGATAGTTAAGAATAAAAAAAGGGAGAATAAATGGGCCAAAATAAGTAGCTTCAATTTCTCTTAGCAAAGGTCTGATGGTGGAAATCATTCTTAGTTCAACAAAAAATATTCATCTCTAAACTTGTCTTTTTCTAGTTCTTGGTGCCCATGGTCAGGTAGGAACAATGTCATAGGGCACTCGGTCAATATCTTAGCATAGTCTAAATAGTGGCCGTACCAACCTAATATATAAGATGTGTGGTAGAAAGCACAAGGGTGAGTATATAGATGGAAGTGTTGGGTGCTTAGGGTATGGAAAACCAGGACACATGCTTATGGAATGTATAATCGCTTCTTAGAAAGGTAGAGATACTTTTCAACAAAGCTAGTTAAATTTTTCAGCAACTCTCAAAGGTTGCAATACTCAACATGTTTCTTCATCTAGTGCAACTAGCAGACAATGTTAGAACTGGTTTTATGCCCTTTAGACTCATTTAGATGAGGAGGGTTCTCTTGATACAATCATGGGTAACTTATAAATTTCGTATATTCATCTTTATGTATTACAAGATCCTAGAGCTAAACTTTCCCTTATAACTCCTTATATAATAGTACGCTTCATTGTAAGTCCCAAAATCCTCTAAGACCTTTTACAATATCTACTCTAGGTTGTGACTCGGTCACAACAAAATGAGTATAAATAAATTTCCCAAGTAATTTTTCTCAAAAAGGCACCTCAATTGATCTTGCAGAGCTGAACATGGTTTATTTTCATTTCATTCTTATTATGGATTGGCTCCACTCTTGTTATGCCTTAGTTGACTGTAGATATAGAGAAGTCTAATTTAAATTTATAAAAAAGCAAGTAACAGTGCAGAAAGTTAGTACCTTAGTACCTTTAAGTCTCTTTATCTCTTAACTAATGTCTAAAAAGGTAATCTACAGAGGGCTTTTATACCAACTTGTCAGGGTCAAGGATTGAAAATCCAAAACCCAAACTCTTGGTTTTGTTCCGTTGTTAATTGAATTCCATAAGTATTTTTTTAAGACCAACCCAGAGTTCCTCTTGAAAGGGACAATGAGATTTAACTATATCTCTTTCAGATACTTAACCAATTTATATTCCACCTTATTCAATGGCTCTATCTTAGCTCAAGTCATTTAAAAAATAGTTGATGGACCTCATAGACAAGGGTTTTATCATGCTCATTGTCTCTTCTTAAAAGGCTCTCATTTTTTAGGCATAAGAAAGAAAGTTCTCTCCTAATGTTCCTTAACTACCAACATTTGAAAAAGGTCACGAGAAAATATAACTATCCAATGCCCATACTGATTACTTCTTCAACCAACTCCAACGTGAAAGTTTATTTTTATGATAGACCTCAGATCAGTCTGTTATCAACTCAATGTTCGAGATACTGATATTGCAAAGACCGCTTTCAAAGCTAAAAAAATTCATTTTGATTTTTTTGTAAAATTATTTGGACTAACAAATGCTCCTGTAAATTTATTTGACTTGATGAACATGTTGTTCAAATAGTACTTGGAGATGTTTATTATAGTCTTCATATATGACATCCTCATTTTCTCTTGGAGCAAGAATGAACAAATAAATCATTTCAGTATTGTCTTGCAAACTAGCAATGATTGCAACTATTTACCAAATTCAACAAGTGTGAATTCTATGTTACATAATTAATATTCCTTGGTCATATTAATTCTAGAAAGGTCATTTGCATTGATCCTCAAAAGACCAATGTAGTGAGAAACTAGCCTAAACCAATCTCTCCAATAGATATCATAAGTTTCATGGGTTTAGCCGGTTACTATATATTGTTTATAGACATATTTTTATTTATTACTTATCCCATGTCCATCTTTACATAGAATGAAGTAAAATTTTAGCCGTCTAATTCCTACAAGAAGAGTTTTAGGTGTTGTAGACTCATTTCAATACTGCTCAAGTTTTAATTCTACCAGAGGGTTCAATGTTTTTGTTGTTTATTGTGATGTTTCCATAGTTGGTCTTGGTTGTGTGTTATGTAGTGGGGCAAAGTTATAGCATATGCCTCTAAGAAGCTTAAGCCTTATGAGAAAAACTACCCGACTCCAGGCCAAGATTTGGAAGTGGTGATTTTTTCTTTAATTATTTGGCGACACTACCTCTATGGTGTCCATGTCGATATGTTCACTGATCACAAGAGTGTTTAATATATTTTAGCAAAAAGGATTTAAATCTTTATTCGAGAAGATGGTTTGAGTTTTTAAAGGTTTAATATATGAGTGATATATACCATCCAGCAATGCCAATATTGTAGGCAACACTCATAGTAGGTTATCTATGTGGAGATTTTCTCTTGTAGAGGATAAGAAGAAAAAACAAGCACGCGAGGTTCATAATTGGACAGATATAGAGTTTGGTTAGCTAACTTAGCTAATGATAGTATGAGATATGTGAAACACACATAGGGAAGAAAATTCATGGTTTAGACTAGTATTACAGTGTTATGTGATGCACTTTTTAATTTCCAGTAGGATTGAACATATTGAGAGAATTCAGTTCAACTCAGACTTTAGTAGATACAAATATCAATTCCTATGTGAAGATTGTATTTGGCGTCAAGTGATATGCAATATTAAAGGGGAAACATATAGTTGAGGGAGTATTTAAGAGGTTTATCTAAGCTTGAAAGTAGCAGTTACATTGCCTAAGCCCTATTTTCCATATTATAGAGTTGTAGCCAAGTTATGAGTCCTTATTCATTAATCTTTCTTAGATAATACCTAGAATTCTTTGCTCCCAAATGTTATTAGAGATTCTTAGAAAGAGTTTTAAAGAAATACACTAGTTGATTAGAAGCATTCAGTATAATTTAGTCTGTATAGCCAATAATTTAATTTAGTAGTCAGACAGACCAGTTTCTCTAGTTTTCTATCTTTCTATCTAGCCTTACTATCTAATGATTCATGAATATGGATATTCAATTAGGTAACTTGTTCGCATACATGTAAGTTGTGAATCAGTTCAGTCCATGCATCATGTTTTAGATACATCTATTTAGTCAAGACATAGTTCATAAGTGTTCAGTGTATGATCATAGTTTTCTAAGTATTCTAGCTTAGACATTGTAATACCCCTTGTATGACCTTTGTCTCTTTATCTTATGATTTGTGCTTACATACTGTACTCTGTGATGCCATGAAGCCCTTTTTGTTTTGAATCCTACACATTTCTTGTTAAGGGATATTTCCTTAATGAGAAGTTACATACTTTATTCCATCCTTAGTAACTCTTGGAATTTTTATCGCATCAGTTATCACTTATAAATTTTATATTTATGATTGTATGATGAACATTTTAAGTGAGTTGTATACAATCAACATAAATCATCTCCTTATCATGAATAAAGTCAAGTCAACTCAATAATTAGTCTCATGATAAAAGCTATAATGTTTCAGCTCATCTATACCCTTCATTACTAGACATTTCATTTGTAAATTATTCCATACTTCTAAGACGTCAACAAGTTCCTATCTATCATTCAAGGATGAATGATTCCAAGTGGGAGATACTGTAACACCCTGCACTTGTGTGCTAGACTTTGAACAATCATTCCTACGTATGTAAAATCTAATCCTATGATTTGAGTATGAATATATATGTCATTACCATTTACCTTGTGTATAAAGTGTTTTCAATGTGAATAATGGTCATAGAATGTACTTAGAGAAAAGTCAAGTTCAGAACACTGGTATCGATTGAGTTTTAGTATTCGATTCTACAAGGGTCAATATTTAATGAGTGTATCTCCTAGAATATAATTATTCTGGTGTCCTAGTATATATCAAATGAAATATCTTTGAGTCTTCATTCCAATGCATCTTTTTTCACCTTAATACGATAATGGAGTAGAATGTTATGAACATTTTACTTCAAAGTGTCTGCCTATCAACAAGGTGACGACTTGGGGTGATAAGCCATCAACGAAGTGATGATCAATCAACCTCGTCATTAGCCTTAACTAGAAATACTCCGTATCACTTAAGGAAAAGTGACGACTAGGTTGACAACTAAGTCATCAACCTTAACCAGACATGAAGAGAAGGTGACAACTAGGTTGACAAGTCATTAACTAGTTGACTGGCAATAAACTAAGTCATCAAAATTAACCAGATCATAAAAAAAAAGTGACGACTAGGTTGATAAGACATCAACTAGTTTACAAGCTGTCAACTAAATCATAAACTAAAAAATTATGCAATTTTTATTTAGTTTCCCTAAGGGTATTTTGGTCTTTTCCTTACCTCGAACCCTACCCCCATGACTTAAATAACCCTATATATGATGGTTTCATATCATAGTAATTTTTCAACATTTACTCTCCTCTCCACTCTCAAGAGAAAAGAAATTAGGGTTTCTTCCCAAGAACAAGAAATTAAAGATTTCTTCCCGAAGAACTCAAGAATTCAACTTCCAATTTCAAGCTTTCATTAAGAAATCAAGAATATCAGGTATGTGGGGTATTCATCAATGGTTTCCTTTCCCTCATTTATCCCAAAAACCATCTTTTGGCTGAAAGTATGAATCATATAGGTTTAAGATGAATTTTATCCATGCTTTTATTTTTAATTTGAATTCAAGCCATGTTCATATATGTTTCCATGTAAAATAAGCTATATTATGTCCTAAACATTCAAGAATCCACGTTATACTAAATTAATACCATGCTAGCTATTATATTTTGGCAGTAATCCATATGAATGTGTTATTTTCTCAAATTTAACTGCCCCCATGTTCATGTATTTTGCTCAATTTTTTATATGTCTTATGTTTTGGGCCTTTGAACCATGATTTCATATCACTATTTTAATTTTTATTATTGTATTTTTATAATCATTCAATGCTGGTGGATTATGACCGCCCAATACCAATATATTTTATGTGATTCTATTTTCAAGTAACAAGTCAGTCAGAATAATGATTTTATTCCCATGTTTAGATTATCATTTTTATAATTAAATTAATAGTATTTCTTCATGTTAAATACATTAGTTTACATGTTCATAATTTCTTTAGAATCTATATGCACAGTTGTTTTGAAAATACCATGACCTAATCTTATCATTTATTAGTGCATGCACCAGTTAGTATTTTAGTGACTTTCAGTTCGTAGTAAGATTTAGCACTGAGTGGGAAGTGTGGGTTCAGCACATCCTACTTCCTCAGAAACTACGTGCCATCGTAGGTTAAGAGGCCTCACCAATGAGTGTTTCCCTATGCCAAATATGTGACCAGTTTAGTGATCACTCCAGTTTAGGTTATATTCCAATGGTAAGGATAGAACAACCCTCTTCAACATGGGTTAGATGTTGGACTCAATGATAGCTCACATGGTTTATGTTGCTTAAATAATAGCACCCATAGTTTTAGTCAATATTCTATTTATATCATTTTAGGTTTGCTTAACCTAATAATCATATTTCAGTAATTATTAAGTCAATTTTACAGATCATTCATGTTATTCAGATCATATCAGTGCATGCTATACTTGGTCTTGCATTCTCAGTTTTACATGTTCATGTTTTTCGTGCTCAGTATCCATAAATGGTCCTGATTTTAGTTTTATAACATGTTCAGCTTTACATGAGATTTACATACAATATTCAAGTTTTACCACTTCCCAGCTTCAGCTCTACCTAATCTACGAAAGTATTGATTTAAGAAACTAAGTTTAGTGTTTTACCAGCTTATCAGATTATGTTTGTTACTCATGTTTTAAGATACTTCATCTTTAAGTTGATTTTAGTAACTTTGTGAGTCTACTTGTACTTAGCATGCATGTATTATTATTATTATGTATCTATTTAGTCTTATTTAATGCATTTACCCCTAATTACTTAGTATATTCCTAAACTACCGACCACATAGATGTCTGTGAGGCTACATTATTTCATAATGTTGGTACCAAAAAGTAGTTCATCCACTAGGGTTAGAAAGTTCTCAAATTTTAGCCAGCAGGTGATGAGTTCTCTTAAGTTAGGAACTCCAGTCCATTACAGTTCATGTATTGTATTTTAATTATCCATATGTATTGATTAGTGGTAGGTGGAGGCATGTCCTAGCTATCTATAGTCACTATAGTAGAAGCTTCACAGATAGTCAATCAGAGTTACGGTATGTAATTCAAGTGCTTTCTTCAGATTTATCATGTTGTAAACTTTATCAATATTAAATTTATTCAGACTTTCTCATGATTATGTTTCTACTCAACAAATTTGGTTTTTATAAAATTTAAATTAGTTGCTCAAGCAGTATTCCAGCTCATGGCTTATATTGGGATCACTTGTGGTTCCAGGCACCGTATGACGTCCAAGAGGTAGTCTCAGGGTATAACAACATCACATTAATATTCATTTGTTAAGTATTTATTTAAATTACAATTTACTCTAATAACTTGAAGGATTCAATTGCAAACAAAAAGTGCCATGGTGGTATTGAGAGTGTGGAACTTATAGAAGAGTGTAGTTCTGTGGTTATAAGTAAGATGACCAGAAGGATCAAAGACCTTGGGAGTTGCACCTTCCCTATACTATTTAGTAAAAGTAAAATTTGTCAACTCTTAGTGATTTTGGGGAAAGCATCAAGTTGTTCCCTATTTTAGTGCATAACACTCTTAGTTTGGGAAATCCAAGGTCTTATTAGTTATGCTATGAATTGTGGAGAAAAATAGAGTTGTCCCTAAAGGAATTATAGTGGATGTTCTCATTAGTATTTTCTAAGTTCATTATACCCATAGAATTTATAGTTTTTGACTATGATTTAGATTATAGGGTACCTATCATATTTGGACATCCATTCTTGGCTACTGGTGGAGCTCTGACAAATTTTAGATATGGTATATTTATGATGAGACTGTATGATGAATATCTAGTCTTTAGAGTGTTCAAATCACTCAAAACAACCTCACACATAGAGATTTATGCATGAATTCAATTAAGGAGATGGATAAGTGTGGGGTGGCGAAGTGCAATATTCCAATTACCACATTAGAATCTATCATAGAGTTGCCCAATTTTACAAGAATTCCTGAGCCTACAAACCTTTAATGGAATCTTAAAATGGTAATCGTAAGAAAATTTGTGGAACTAGTGTATGAGCACTCAAGAGTTTTTATAAAAAGGAGAAGATGGGTCATAAAAGGGTAGAAAAAGATGAGAAATTATGGATGATATTTGTCATGTGAGTCATGTCGTGATAGTAAATCAGGTGTTCTTTAGGAGGTACACTAATTGTAGGTAGTTTGTTATTATTTTTTCTATATAACAATTGGTTTGTTCTTTTTATTTTGTGCTAACACGCTTAATAGAAGTCTGATTACCTGAATCCTAATAATGGAGAATGGCAAAAAAAACAAAATGTGGGTTTCTTTGTACCTCTTTGATGTATATGATTCTACTAGCTAGACCTAGAGGCCATATCGAGTATTTATATTCTTCATTATTAATTTATACTTTGGGGACAAATTAAGATGTTATGTGTGGTGTGGGGAACCTTTTGATTTATGTTTAGGGTAAAGTGTGCTAGAGAAGTCTCTTTGTTATTTGCTTAGGCTGCTGAAAAATTAAAAGTAAAAATAATATTTTCTTTTAATAGTTTTAGTTTTGTTCTCTTTTTTTTATTTTTTTGATGCATGATTCATTAAACCCTTGGTTTTTCTTTTCAATTTGTTTCCGAGGGGGTTACCCATTGAATCGACTGTCCCTATTTTGATCTTTTGGACAAAATTTTAACATTTTTAGTGATAGTTTAGGGCCTTTTCCTAAAAATGGATGGATGATGACTGTCTTCAGAGGAAATTTGTCAGTAGGATTCAAAAAGAAGAACCTTTTCACTAATTTGATAATAAGTACTCTTATTAGGCTACGTAACTACGTGATACTAAATTGTTTTAAATTAAAAGCACGTTTAATGACTATGTGTGAGATATCCAGGCTTATTTATATATCTCTTGTATTATTTTAGCTTAAAGTTGAATTCTTGTGGTTGGTTGATTGAGTCTTTGGGGATCTTTATTGTGTTGAACATGTGCCTAATATTTGTGAAGTTTTTGTTGTATTCTATATTTCAATATTGATATCTACATCTTGCCCAATGTATTTGATAAGTTAAATAAAAAAGGTTGAGTTTTGGAGAGTATATAGGAATTTTTTTGATATCTAAGTTTTATACGTACTTTACCTACCCATAATGCATAATCTTAGTTAGCCCCATTGATCCTTTAGCCTATTTTTTCATAGCCAAATTACCCTATTTCCTTTCTTTCAATTGGACACTATTTGATCATAACCACCAAATAACCTCATCAGTTTTATATAGTTTCAAGTACATATATTATTTATCAAACTAGGATCCATGCTTGTACTCATGATAAAACTAGAAACATTGCATCCACATACAATAGTCATCCTAAACACTAGTAGTCAATAGTTCTACCTACAAGACCTCACCAAAAAGAAGTACCACATATTGAATATCAATTTAATTAGAGACTAAAAACAAATATATTACACTTAAAATAAATTCCTTAAAATGTACGTGCAAAACCATAGTCTTGCCCTTACTATTCTATCTTTGTTTACTCAGAAGGTTAACCAAAATCACTACAAGACTTCTTGGCTTGTAATGAATGCTTGGTGGAGGTAAGATGCATTTGTGTATTAATGAATCATCCCTGATTGACATATACAAAAATTTATTCCCACTTCTAACTTATCATCAAACACTTATTCACCTTTTTTTTCTCCCAATTATTTTCATTTACTGGTGCAGCAACTTTTTTTAGGCAACTTTTTCATTTTCTTTTGTTCTATTCCTTTTTATTATTTTTTTTCTATTTTTCATTCTTTTCCTATTCTTTTCATGCTCACACCTACTTGTACTTCTTCATCAACACCTATTCTTTTCATACCCATTTTTACTCATCATTGCCTCTATAATAGACACCCTCAACTTAAGCAATTTTTCTTAGTAAAAGTAGACAATGCAAAAGTAGACACTAGGACAAATAAAGGTTCAGTTCTCAATGAAGAAAGGTGTTTGTCTATTAAATTACAAATTATCTAATCTTTTCAAAATAGGGATCAAGGGATTCATTCACATCTTTTGGATGATATTTTAATGTGTGTTGTCTAAACTCAAAAAGGGAATGTGATATTTTTTGTACCAATTATCTTACAAGTAGATAAATTATATATGTAAGTTTTTGATGCCTACACAACATAAGAAAAGATGCTAAATAGGCTCGCACACTCTTGGCATAGAACTATAAAATAACCACCAATTATCAAATTACTTAAGAAATAATTACCATGTTCATATACAGAAAATAAAACACACATATCCATATTGTAGTGTAACGCCCCAAATTTGGTACCCACAATGCTTCACGGTGCTCATGACCTTGAAGGACCACAAACTAACCCATGACTGATATTTGTACCTGTATACTACATAATATACTGTATAATGTGGAAACATGAACAGAAAGTCCATAAGGTTCAAAACTATAACATAGGATCTAAAAAATTAAAACATATAGGTAGGGAATGAAATACCCAAAATAACTAAAATAACTAACTGAACATGATAATCTGAAAATCCTCCAACTGACTAAATGGTTTGAATAAGGAGTTGATGGGACATGTCCCCACTTAACTCAAACTAATAAATAAATTAATGAGATAATAAAGTAATGATCATGTCCTCAAAAGATGAGAACTTCCTTCAAGCTGTGACTACTGAGACTGGAATCTACTGATGCTCTAGAGCTCATGTCTCTGAACCTATGGTATAAGACACCGTAACGCAAATGCATCAGTACTTTGAAAGTACTGGTATGCATGTGAGGTAAGCTAAATGCATGAGGTTCATATGCATGAACAATACTGGCTAACTGACTAATATGAAAGTGAGAATACATGCATACATACATAGTAACTATATCCAAAATAATGATAATATGAGTTTACTAATAACTAACATGACTAATGCCTGAGTTCTGATAACTGATAACATGAGTGATTGTATCTGACAATCCTGAATCTGATGGATCTAGCTGAGTTCCATACTATATCTGAGTTGACTTTAGCTGACAGTCAGATTCTATAATATAAAACTATGGGAAATATTCATCAAACAGACATGCCTGAAATGACACATTATAGCTAAATTAGGGTCCAATCTGTGCCCTAATTCAAAGTATGTAAATACTGCAACACTGGTAAGGACAATATATGAGTGACCCTCTTCTAACAGGTTACTCTAATGAGAACGAATGATACCCTAAATTAGTAGGTTAAGCTACCTCATCTACCCTCAACTAGCAGGTATGATGTCTCAGCCTACGCTGGCTACACAGTTCTGAAACACAAGGATTGCTTCCAAGAATCACACCCTCCACTGGCAGTTGAACTCCCATCCTTAGGTTTACTCTGTACTAATTTATACTCCTATTTAAATAAACATTAAACTTGATTAACTGATATGAACATAGACTAAGTTTACTAAATTTCGTTAACTGATGGAATACTACTGATATCTGATACCTGACTGAGTTTGTGGGATTACTGAGGTTACTAAATTACTGAGCTTTCCTGAGCCACATGACTGACTGAGTTCTATGGATCATGGCTTGACTAAGGACATTATGAAAACATGATACTGGCTCTAAGCATAGAGCTAAATTGTTAGGTACAAGTACCCCTAAGTCTCAATGGAAAGAAACTGACAAAGCATGACTTTCTTGAATACATGACCAACATCGCAATCCATAATTCGTTGATTGAGGTAATTCATCAAACATGTGATATGCATAAGCTTGTACATAAATTGGGATTTCATAAGATCATACTAGTTGGGCATTTTTTCCTTCACATAGGCATTTAATTAAACATATGGTAGTCATAGTATACGTAGACAACATCATATAACAAATAAATATCATGATTCAACTTTAATTTCATCATCCAAGGGTTTAATCATAGGTCCATATGAATCAACCATTATACTAATCAATTCCACATAAAATTTATCACCCAACATGAATTAGAATTCAATTAGTCATTATCAACATGAATAAAAGCAATCTATTATGAAATTCATTAAGAAATACATACAATTGAACTTTTAAAAGAGATTCTTGTACTTCATGATTGAAAGGAGTCCATGAATGAACACTATGCATACCTTGGTTGAGTTTCTTGATGTTCTTGAACTTGAAGAATTTGAATCTCTTAGTTCTTGATGAAGATTTGGATTTTTTTCTTGGGGATTAATCTTAGAGGGAAAACCCTATTTTTTTTGTAGTAGATAGATAATGAATTTTTGATCCTTGGTCAGATATAAGTAGTTATATAAACAGATGGTAAAATACCAAAAAGCCTCTTTAGAAATGGCTTTACAATAACTGAACGGAATATGTGATTGTAGTCGCGATGGTCCGTTGCTGTGTCGATGGTCTGTTGAACTAATCGTCACACTAGGACCAGAACTAGCACTTATTGCCTTAGTGCGATAGTGGGGTGTGACAGTCCATCACTAATTTGATGGTCTGTCGGTCCTGACCGTCTTTTATAGGCAGAATAGGACCTCATTATTTCCCTTACGATGGCTTGAGCGATGGTCCATCACTAGTATGATGGTCTATCATCCTGGGCCATTGATCCAAGGCAGAAAGTAGTCACACTGACTCGCTATGACGGTCGTGGAAGATATTCCATCGCTAGTATGATGTTTGATCGGCCTCACCATTGCACCTCGGCGATTTTACTACCTTCTGTATTTCGACCACAATTTTCTCTTCTAATGTTAGATTTTGATGAAATTGGTATCCATAGAAATCTTGTTCAATTTTCCTTGTGAAAAAAGTGAAAATATTAAAAATAACACTTGTACAAAAGTGGATTCATCTTTCAAAGAAAGCGTCTAACATTCTTGGGACAATTTCAAGCTATAAAAAAGTATGGGGTATTACAAGTAGTCAGCCTACCAAAACAAAATCATACACAAGCACCAAAATTTTAGTGGGTTATCATTTCCAAAAATATATTTATATTTATTCCATATCCACTTATTTATAGCAAAACATAAAACAACAAAACAATAACTATAGATAACCTCAACAATTCAATTATTCTAAATATCACATGAGGGGAACAAAACACAACTATAAAAACTCTAGTTTAGACATAGGTACCCCTACCTATATAGGAAATAATTTATTTTTCCCAATGCATTAGTATTGACAAATAAGGCACTAGAGTGATGAAGTAACTGTGGCACCTTAGTTACTTGTTATGAAATAAAGTAGACCCTAACATTTCCGTGACATCATCAATATTGGTGCCATGAATGACTGGCACACTCAATTTATTAGTTGGCAGACTAGAATACTCCATAGTCAATACAACAATATTAATGCTTCACATGTGGCCTAGAGGTGGCTCCCATAACTTGATCCAACAATGGTTCCCCTTGTGGTTATCGGTCCTATTTTTCTCACTTTCCTACTTTTTTTAAATTACTCCTTTTTTATTTCTCCTTTTTTTCTTGGCCTTTTATAGATCATCTAAAAAAAATTTCTTCATACTCTTTTCCTTGACTTTAAGAGGCTTTCTATTATATCATATAATGTTTCTTTCTCCTCCACTGACTCCATATAATCCTTATTCTAGAATGCCAAGGCAATTCTATTTTCTTGTACAATGATAACTGTGCGGGCCTTTTCTAACTCTGCTTTGAACTTAGATAGATTAGCCATAGGAATTACCTTCAGTTTCATCTTAATCTAGCTTTCCATATCATTAATTTAACCATAGAGGCAAGCATATGGACCCAAGGAATATTTTAGTACTTATTTCATAAATGGTTTGTAGTACTATGGAAAAAACATTAACTATTTGCAAAACCTTTGTCCCTACTTGTAATACCCTGCATGTTTCTAAGCTACGAAATGAAAAAGTATTCCTACATAAGAAATATCCTATCCTGTGATTCATATTTGAGTACATGACTTACAATGAATATCTATAGGATAGCTTATGATGCATTAAGCATGTTTATATGAGTCACTTAAGGTAATACAAGCTATGAGTTTTTGAATCCATCAAGTTTTAGTGTTTGATTTTGCAAGGGTGATCTTTTAACGAGTTTAACTTGATGTTAATGTGTTATTTTGGCTGATTTATACCCACCAAATTTTAGAGAATTGAATTATCTTTCCAACGATACAAATTTTGCCTTAATCCAATACCCGAGCAAAAAGTTATGCCCATTTTTGTGAGAGACAGTAAGCATAGGCAATTGGTTAGGCGCCGCCCAACCCAAGCATAGGCGATTTGTTAGGATCCGCCTAACCTAGCATAGGAAATCACTTGGGCGCCACCTAAGTCAATTCCATGTGTCAAAAATACTTTGTTTTGAGTTATTTTAAGGGTAATTAAGTCTTTTAACACTCCTTACACATCCCTAAACTTAACCCTACGAAATATATAGCTTCTAATCATATTACAACCCTATTATCATCTCAAAGCTCATCATCCAAGATCACTAAAATAGATAAACAACTAGGGTTGCATAACTAATCTTGAAGATCCAATTTCAAGGAAATTCCTCCGTCAATCATCAAGAATATTCCTTGTAAGGTACGCGTGAGCTGATTTATAGATCCCTTTCATATATAAAGTTCAAAAACCCTCTTTTTCATTATAAAATATGATTTCTATATTGTTGGGTGTTGATGATCATGTTGTTGATCTTGGGTGATTCCTAAGATGGAATATCTATATGTTTGTTTTGAATTTCATGATATCATATGAGTTGGAAACATGTAAATTGGATTGTTCATGATGTATGAATTTGATGATTTCACCTATTCTTAAGATGTATATGTAAGGTGTTTGATAAAATGCCTAAGAAGCTAGAAATCATGCAATATAGCTAAATTGTGACTAAGTGAAGGATTCATGATATGCCCTTAAGTTCCAATGACTTCTATGTTGTTAATGTGCCTTTTAAATGTTGTTAGAATACTCATGAACTATTCTTATGAGATTCTACTATGTTTACTAGCAAAATCCTACTTATGAACAAGATGTATGATAACCATGCAATCCACATGAACTTCCATGCTATTGGTATATGTTGCCAATATGATTATACAATGAACATGATATTATGATTGTTTATGTACTTCCATGTGATATGAAATCCTTTCCATGCAATACATTGTTGATAACCATGCTTAGTATGAGATCCCTACTTATGATATTATAAATTATGGACTCTACTCTTATGATCAAGTCAGTCATGTGTGTCAGTTTCCTTCCATCGAGTCCTTGGGTACAAGTACCCCCAGGACTCGATGGAAGGAAACTGACACACATG